>NW_026731934.1:175000-180000 GCF_028476545.2 Physella acuta | reverse complement strand
TGGCGAATGGTTTGATATTTGGTGTTAGACGAGGTTTATTTAGTCTTTTATGTAGTCTTTTGGTTTTTCTGTCTTGTGTATTTTTCTCTTTTTCGAGCTAAATTAGAAACCAGCGATTCAAAAGTAATATCGAACTTACTTGGCGTTTTTAATTTAGAAGCTACTAATATTTAAATTTTCATTCACATAACTGAAAACACTACTTATAGTGTTCACACAGAAATGAAATGGAGTAAACTACATCTTGTAGTTATCAGAAATTGCTCAAATTGTTAAACATACGGACAAATACGATTTTTTAATTATACCTAACTAAAACGTTTCTCCAGTTATCAGTTTTTCCAAAAACCTGCAAAATAGTATTTGAAACATTTTTCAAAAGCTTTACGTCTATATTCATTAAAATATCTTAATCGAAACAGTAATTTAACATGGATAAAACAATTGTAAAAATATGTCTAGATTGAAACTTAATCTTCCTGAAATAAGAGTTAAACGTAATTTGATTTTAATTCAACACGTCAAAGTAGATTTAAAGCTATGAAGGATCATTTAAAAAAAAAAATGTCATTTTTCAAAAATCCTGATTCGCGCCTAAAAACGTGGATTAGCAGGAAATTACGCCTTAACAGTTAACAATAATACAATCCGACCTTTATGAAAGTGACTGTAGATACATCTCATATTAACATTAAGCTAACCCTAAACGAAAGGTAAACAGTACTCAAGTTATAGGCTTTTGAAAAACTGAATATAAAATAAGTTCCACTTTCTTTTAGAGCCTACTGGAAATAACTGAAAAGTTGTAATAGAACTACAAATTTAATAAAATACCTAAATATGAATTTTTATCAACCTAGCTGTGACGGTTCTCAAGTTATCGTGTTCACAGACACACACAGACACACACACACACACACACACGCGCACACACACAGACATACGTAAAAAATTGCAAAACTAAATTTTTCCAACTCATGGAGCGATAAAACGTAGAGATTTGTGAAACTCTCAATTTCGTTTTTTTTGCACGATTACACTATTTTTCGTATACGAGAAAGTAAGAATGCTGTATATTCAAAGAAAATAAACCGGGAGTGATCTCCCCTAAACTTTCTCGAATATTCTAATATGAAACAACAGCGGATGGCAACTCGGGATATAGGCACGACTTTTAATCCATTTTAAATACTTAAACTTTTATAAATAGAATAAAATCTTGTAGAAAAAAGAACGCCAAAAAAAGATGTTCATAATTGTGCGCAATAAAATTAGTACTTTATAAATTTACATGCATTTTTTGAGAAATCAGAAACAGCGTAAATTAGTACTTTCGGTCAACGGAAATTACTCAAAATTTGACAGAAGGTAGATAATTAGATCTTTTACTTACATATGAAATTTCATTTATCTATCTGAAATAGTACTCAAGTTATAGGCTTTTGAAAAATTCAAAGTAGAAAAAGTACCACTTCCGTAGATCGGAAATAGCTCAAAAGTTGATACGGAATTTACGATTTTAATAAAATACTTATATATGAAATTTCATCAACCTAGCTGTAACGGTACTCAAGTTATCGTGTTTACACACACACAGACAGACACACACACAGACACACAGACATATGGACAAGATTGCAAAATTGTGTTTTTCCGTATCAGTGAGGTGTAAAATGTTAAGATTTGTGAAAATCTTGATTTTTTTGTACGATTACAAGACTTTCTCTATACTTCGTATATACGAGAATGTAAAAAGAGGGTAAAGATAATATTAATAAATTCGATACATTTAAAAAATATAAATAACGATATAATAATAAATTGGGTGTTACATATTCTTTTTAATTCTTTATTTTTAGTTGCATTGTTTTTATTATTTATCATATTACCTATTTTGGTTATCTTAAATAGAATTTTAGAAAGATTTCATAAAATAAATTAAGTTGGGTTAGTGTTACAATACGTCACAGTTGGATTAAAGTAAATTTAAGGTCAGCTTAAATCTGTATTGTACTAAGTTTAGATTTAGATTGGGAGTTCCAATTAAGCGCTTGGCGTGTCACATTTGGGCGAGCCTTTTGCAGCGTGTGCCCCACCCAGCGCCGCTTCCTCCTTCTTATATGCACTGGATGGGGATGTGGTTAGGGATATGTTTCTGTTTATAATTGAGTTTGTAAGTATGGGGTTGTGGTTGTGGTTAGGGTTAATGCTATGTATATTTTATTTAGCGTGCATATTTATATATATCTATTTAATTGAAAATTGCATTTTTTTCCTGTGCAGCACCAGGTATATAATGTAAGTGTATCTATTAGGTCGCTTGCCGGAACCACAGGAGCTTCAAATTTTACAGGCTCTCGCCTCAGGTCAACAGAGTACGGGGACAAATGCTGATTTGTCAAAGACAAACAAAGCTCGATTGATCAGAGCCTTGTTTGAGCTATTTATCGAATACACATTCCCATTTTTAACCCTTGAAAAAAAAACGAAAACATTTGATGAAAAAAAAACGAAGCCTATTTTCAAACTAATTTTTGGGTACTTGGCTCAGTGCATCTGACTAATTATATCCGATAGTACTGTGTAAATGAATCGGCCATATGGAAAACTATTGGTCAGCTACGACCCGCTCGAAGAGGGCTAAAAACAGACCGCGAGTGAAAATCTCCTCATACAATCTATTTATCGGAAAATGTGTCACACGTAGGAACTGTGTTTTTAACTTCTGTTGTCGTAAATCCACCTCAATGGAATAACACAAAAAAATAGTGTTACCTTCGGGAAAACCCCAGAACCCTGCTTTAATTGACCAGAGGCAACGTTTCCTTATATTAACATGGCACGGTGTTTGCAAAATAAACAACTGAGTAAAACATTCCGCACATTCAAATCCCATCATAAATCATGCGGTCCTAGAACGACTCACGGGTCACAAAAAAAAATACGGCGTTGTCTTCGAGAAAACTCCGGAATGATTTTGGAAGTGACAAGTTCGAATTCCACATATAAGCGTTGTTAATTTGGTGAAAAAAGATAAATATCTTCATAATTATCTTAGGGTACTTTGGCGCTTGGCATGTGGCTAATTTTGCATATAAATAGCTATGCCGTATGGGAAAACTATCCGTGAGACAGTAAGTTCTCGCCGAGAGCTATCAGGAGACCACGACTAAAATACTCTTTATATTATGTATATATCGAAAGAAAGTTGTCGAACGACCCCTATTCTTGATTTTTTTGTGAGCTTGTAGATCTATATCCATGGATGTAAAAAAAAAAGTGTAGTTTCTGGTAAAAAATGATAAGCCGTTTAAGCTGAAGAGTGGTATATCTTTATATACCCATTGTAATTTGGTGGAAAACTGATGGCAAATTTTAATTTTAGGGTACGTATCCTCTGTATATCTAGCTAAGTTTTTGCAAGCATCTTGATAAATGACTATGCCGTATGGGAAGCTTTTCGGTAAGATTCGATGCCTTCGCCGATACGCCGATAGCTATAAAGTAACAGCGAGTAACATGCTGAGAATAACAACAACAAAAGAAGGTCTGCCCGTAGATATACCATGAAGGCCGTTAGTTCTGACCAGATGTAGTATTTTCTTATGTAAACATAGCCTTTTTTTTTAGAAAAATGAAAGAAAGACAACGTCATTCGTTTTTTTTTTAAATAGTGAGGTAGCTAACTAAAATCATAGCTTTTCAATCTTTCTTCTTTCTTATTCTTCGTTCTTAATTATTAGTGTTGAAGGAGATCGAGATTTATCTGCCAGTGGGTTTGAACTCGAGACTTTGTTCGAATTTATCTACCATGAGCTTTTTGCCGACTCGACCACGCCTCCAACACAATTAAGCGTTACGTGTCAACTGGTTATGCGCCATTGAGGCCATTGACTCCGATTTCAGCCTGCTTTTCTTTTTGGATTTGCTTCCATAGCCTTTGTCCAACCAAGAACAAACTACAAGGCAGCAGTTGTTTAATTTTGGAGTTGTTTCTCCTAGAAGAGTGGCTGTCCCCAGCTAACGAGCCTCATCTGCCCGATCAATTTCAATCAATTTTATACTATTTTAAGAAAAAAATAAAATGAAGAAATTTATCATTTGTTTGAGTAAGAATTTTATTATTCGTTAAAGTATGTATTCCAATGCAATTGCAGAAATACGCTTGAAATTTTCGGGGAAGGAGGGTGGACTTAATTTTCCGAAGGATGGGGGCGGACATTGGTAAAAGTATATGTTCTATATAAATTCTATTTTGTTATAGGTAGACGTTCTTCGGTGGGCTCCTCTACCTCCGATGAGTTGCCTGAAAGAAACTCTAAATGCGGCTTTTGGTCATGTTTGAGCTTAGGCGTGAATTTAGGGGTATAACTACGACTATATTTAGTATAAACGTGTAGTAACCACGTGCACATCAAGGTTAAAATGCCGATTATGGATGAAAATCCGTTCCACTGACATTTTTAGTTTCCGGTTAAATTTTAAGTAGAGGTGGTGATTTAGGATTTGGTTTCGGTTTAGAGAAAAAGCCAACAATATTAATCTAGCGCCCGTTGTATTTCTCCCTCAACGGGGCATATATTAAGTGTGTATATAATAGTGTTTTATAAAGAAAATCTTGATTACTTTTTAAATAGTTAATTAATTATCTACCTAAGAAACATTTTATGTCACAATACATCGTCTTCGAGTCTTGGAATACGGGATCACTGTAAAATAACTCGGTTAGAGAGAAGTGTTAGAAATTTTGTTGGCAATTTTCTGAGCATGGTTAGCGAAAGACAGAGTAATCTAGTTAAAAATAAATTCATAAGAGTTGTTTTTATTTTAGAATTCGGGAGTAGAGTAAAGTAATACATCCGGTCACTGGAAGTTACTGAAAATTGGATAGAAACCAGAGAATTAGATCTTTTAATTCTATGTGAAATTTCGTCAATCTAACAGAAACAGGACTCGGTGGTTTTTGAAAAACCAAAAGTAAAATAAGTTCGCTGACAACT
>NW_026731934.1:7500-172500 GCF_028476545.2 Physella acuta | reverse complement strand
GTTTGCAACAGACGTAATCTATTATTATTTGAATTAATATTTTGTTCCGTTTTCAAATGATTTTACTACCGACATTATGTTTTGATACATTTTATACTGGGACTCTTTTGAATTAAAGATTTTCTCTTTCAAATCGCAGACTTTTAGAATCGGTCTACTCTTTTCTGCTTTTTTTGCGAATGATAAGTAGGGCCTATAACAAAATAGTAGAAGTTGGATACAATAAAGCTAAACAAGATATGCTAACATGGATAGCAGCAGTACCACATGGATATGCCTCAGATATATAGCGAAATAGATATATAACAACTATAAAAAGGTTTTGTTAACTTTTTTTTTCAAAAGGGTGGGGCTAATGAGACTGTCGAACCAATAGTGCAGGCGTCTCTAAAAAAATATATGCATTTACATGTAATTTACAAAGTGAGACGTGTTAATTTCTTCCTCACATTTGTCCGTCCAAGCAAACCTTTATCTTTAAATGAAATTGTTTTAATCATAAAATTCATTCAAACTTTGGAAAGCCTGTTGCAATTAAATATCTACTTTTTAATTTTCTCTCCATCTATTTCCAGACACAGAGGAAAGCCAAAAGATGAAGAACCAGAAAGGCACCACAATCTATTTGGTCATTAACAGATATATAAACGAATATAAATTAATAAATAAATAAATTAATTAAATAAATAAAAAAAATTATATATATACATACATACATACATACATACATACATACATACATACATACATACATACATACATACATACATACATACATACATACATACATACATACATACATACATACATACATACATACATACATACATACATACATACATACATACATACATACATATACACACACACACATACATACATACATACATACATACATACATACATACATGAATAAATACCTGAATAAATATGTAAAAATAATAAATAAATAAATAATCAAACAATCAAATAAAACACAATAAATAAATAAATATATAAATAAATATATAAATAAACATATACATAAATATATAAATAAATAAATATATAAATAAATAAATAAATACATAAATACATAAAAAGTATATATATATATATATATATATATATATATATATATATATATATATATATATATATATATATATATATATATATATATATATATATATGGTGACAGGACAAATGATCTCAGACAAAATATCTCAGACAAAATATCTCACACCTAAATTTTAATAGTGTAGTTGATGATTTTAGTTGATCTAAAAAAAATTTCATTGATTGTCATATGGTTTTGTTTATTATGTTTTAATATTGTTTATAGGCCTATATAATAATCGTAAGAAGTGTTTGTCGTATACATTTGTCATATTGCACTAAACATTTTAAAGTTAGTATTAGTAATATAGTATACGAAGATTAAAGATTGTTTTTGATAGACAGCGTAGGTGGGCTTGCCAAACATGAGACAATCCTACCACGTCAGGTGGACGAAACTAGATTAAAGGAATGAAATAACAATAAAGACACACCTTCGTATCAAGGTGGCCGCCTGTTTTGATGGCAGAGACATGCCTTAAGGGAAAGACATTCGCCCTCCATGGACAATACAACTAGCATCAACAGTCAATAGTTGGTCACACCTTAGTGATCAGGTGACAAATGCTTATTTAAACAAACAGCGGTCATCGCGGAGCTAAGTTTGTCGTAGTGTGCATCAAACAAAACAGTATTAGTAGTGATTACTCTGTTATGGCCTCTTTTGTTACCTCGCAGAAAGGTTTTAGGACATTAGTTTCTGGTGAATTTGTTTGCCATAAGCAGGCAAAGAGATTTGGAAATGTGAAATTAGGACATGTCGAGCAAGAGTTCACACAATAGATGATCACATAGTATATAAGAGGTGTGATCATATTGATGTACCTGCCAGCAAAAAACGCAAACGTTATGTTTGTGTTGATGATGCAATAAATCAATAGTTTAACGTTATGATCCTGAAGACCCACTCACATTTTTGAAAAATATTTCGCGTGTTTTTAACCTTAATGTTGTATAACAACCATTACTTTATTTGTTTTATACGTTATCATTTATTACAACTTTCAGGCTTATGGAGTAAGTTTGCTATAATTTTTACTTTTTCGAATAAACTTCTACTACAATTGCTTAATACACCTTTTGATGGTTTGTTAGGTTTCACTAATTCATTTTATTCACAATTATTATACGTAAAAAAGTAAACAAAACCATATTAACAGTCAATAAAAAAAAGTTCAACTAAAATCATCGTAAATACTATTAAAATTTTGCTGTGAGATATTTTGTCTGAGATATTTTGTCTGAGATCATTTGTCCATGATATCATTTGTCCTGATATATTTTGTCCTGGTATCTTTTGTCCGTGAGATAATTTGTCCTTGAGATCATTTGTTCTGAGATCATTTGTCCTGAGATCATTTGTCCGTGAGATATTTTGTCTGAGATATTTTGTCTGAGATCATTTGTCCTGAGATCATTTGTCATGGAACCATATATATATATATATATATATATATATATATATACATATATATATATATATTCATATATATACTAGCGCACCCGTCCCCGCGCGTTGACGCGGGAATAGAAGAAAGTCTTAGACTCGTGACCTTTTTTTATAAGTGAGTTATTTAAATGTAAACAATGCCTGCGCTTGGATCAACAATATCGGGACGGGTTTACCTACACTACCACATGAAAACCTTGAGTGTACATTAATCACTCACCGAAATAATATGGTAGAACACATTTCGGTGACCGCCCATGTGTCAGAGACGTAGAGGGGAGCTCTCAGGAGCTCCCCCCCCACCGATTACACTACTGCATAGGCGCGGCGTACCACCCCTGGATCCTTAAAATTAACAGGCGCCATCGTGCCAAATAGCATCCTGTTAACAAAGGTGCAGATTGCTTCATTTGCTAAAGTGACACAAATGAACAGGATTTGTTATTTAACACGTAAAAAAAATATTCGACGTGTTTAAACATCAGTGTGACTGATGCAATATGTTAGCATTTCTAATGGTTTATTCTTAGATATTAGATGCTCGATCTCAATTTCTAATTGAGTTATCTAAAATAGATGTTAATTGCATCATTCGCAAAGTGACGAAACTGTTTGGATTTTTTACGGACAAAAATAAATATCCCAGTTAATAATCTAACCTTGGTTAATTTTTTCGGATTAATAAAATAAAACGTATTACATGGCCCTCAGCGGCCCATGTGAGCCTTTGTGGGCCGAAACAGACATTTTTATTTGCAGCCTAATCGCACCCGACCAGGGCGCCAGAGGACACGCCTGATTCAAATTAGCAAGCGTTTCTAACGCCCCATTGTATCCATTGTCTATCACTTGTTTACACCGAACATAGTCACCATAGCGCTCACGGGGATGACCAGGGCGCCTAATCGCATCCTGCCGGAGGGCCGCCCGTGCAAAATTAAAACCCCCCTTCCCCACCAACTACCAACCCTATTTCCGCCTCCCACCCCAGAAACCTTCTCGGGAGTATTCATCAACTCCCTAAAGTTTTATGGCACCGGGATAAACTGTGTGAAACCGCAATCGTCTTTTATTTTTATATACCGTATACAGAGAAAAATCCCACCATTCCGTGGCGCCGCCCTTGTGAAATTAAATTTCCCAAAGTTTGATGGCGATCGGATGAACGGTGTCACTGCAATTCACTTTATTTATTTTTATATACCGTATATAGTGAAATATCGCACCCTCCCGTGGCGCCACCCTTGCGAAATTAAAAATGGTTTTTACAGAACACTTCGCTAGATTGTTCTAATCTATTCCCTAAAGTCTCATGGCTATAGGGTGAGCGCTGTCAAACCAAAATCGACTTTTATTTATATACACCGTATATAAAGAAAAAAACCCTGCGAATTTGAATTTTTTTTCCGCAGAAACCTCCCCAGGAATATTCACAACAACTTCCCAAAGTTTCACGGCGATGTGATGAGAGGTGTAGTAATGCATAAAAGACAGACACACACACACACAAACATACATAGCTTTTTATATATAATACTAGCGTACCCGTCCCCCGCGCGTTGCCGCGGGGATAGAAGACAGTATGACGAAATGTATTAGAAAGATTTCACCAACGCGTTACCAATCATATGTTCTTAGACGCGTGACCGTCTTTTCTAAAAGTGAGTTATTTAAATGTTAAGCCTGCGCTTAATTAATTAATATTGGGACACAGGTTTACCTACACCACCGCATGTAAACATTGAGTGTACATTAATCACTCACCGAAATAATATGTTAGAACACACTTCGGTGACCGCCCATGTGTCAGAGACGTACAGGGGCGTTCTCAGCCCCCCCCCCCCCCGATTACACTACCGCATAGGCGCGGCGTACGACCCCTGGCTCCTTAAAAGTAATTACCGCCATCGTGCCAAATAGCATTCTGTTAATAATGATGCAGATTTCATCATTCGCTAAAGTGCCACAAATGAACAGGCTTTTTTTTCTTAACACGTAAAAAAGTATTTGACATGTTTTAAACATCAGTGTGACTGATGCAATATGCTAGCGTTACTAATGGTCTATTATTAGATGCTCGATCTCAATTTCTGACTGGCTTGTCTAATAGTAGATGCTTATTGCATCATTCGCAAAGTGGCGAAACTCTACAGCAGGCTCCTCATATTCAAAAAGTTATTTTTTTCATCTTTGGCAAGGAGACGAAACTGTACAGAGGGATTTCCTCGCGTTACAAAGTTATTTTTAGAAGACTGTTGTAGTTTTACCGCTGAATATAGTAGTACCCCTTACTCGCTATGCAGGACGCTCGATTAGCGGGTGCCAATTGCCAACATAGTCGCTCTAAAACTCTGGGCGCCAAACCATGTATTGACGAAAGTTGTACCCTATATGGCGCCGCCCATAAGAAACTTTAGTTTTCTTTTTCGCAGAAATATTCTCGGGAGTATTCTCATCTACTTCCTAAAGTTTCATGTCACTCGGATGAACCGCATCCGAGTTTTATTTTTTATATACCGTGTATAGAGAAAAAAAAATCGCTCCCCCCTGGGGGCGCCGCCCTTGCAATATTAAACAATATTTTTTTGCAGAACACTACCATTGAGTGATCTAATCATCTCCCCAAAGTTTCATGGTACACGGATGAACGATGTGAAACCGAAATAGACTTTTATTTTCATAAACCGTATATGGGGAAAATTTGCAGCCTCACGTAGCGCCGCCTTTGCGAAATTAAAAAAGGATTTTTTTTTTTACAGATCCCTTCCCTGAATTGTTCTAATCAACTCCCCCAAAGTCTCATGGCTATCGGATAACGGTGTCACACCAAAATCGACTATTTTTTAAAATATACCGTATATAGAGAAAAATCGCACCCTCCCGTGGCGCCGCCCTTGCGAAATTAAAAAATGATTTTTTACAGAACCCTTCCCTAGAGTTTTATGATGAACTCCCCAAAGTTCCATGCCTATCGGATGAACGGTGTCACTGCAATTCACTTTTTATTATTTTTATATACCGCATATAGAGAAAAATCGCACCCTCCCGTGGCGCCGCCCTTGCGAAATTAAAAATTAATTATTTACAGAACCCTTCCCTAGAGTGGTATAATGAACTCCCCAAAGTTTCATGCCTATCGGATGAACGATGCCAAACTGAAATCGACTTTTATTTTTATAGACTGTATATAGAAAAAAACAAATCGCGCCCTGCCGGGGCGCCACCCCTGCGAATTTGAAATATTTTTTTCGCAGAAACCTCCCCAGGAATATTCTCAACAACTTCCCAAAGTTTCACGGCGATGTGATGAGAGGTGTAGTATTGCATAAAGGACAGACACACACACACACACGCACAGACACACAAACATACATTGCTTTATATATATATATATATATATATATATATATATATATATATATATATATATATATATATATATATATATATATAATACATTGTTAAATTGGCTTTTTTTTTACTATTAGTAATCAGTCGAAGAACAATTGCATTGTGGGATTTGGACAGCTGCGATATTCACCACACAAATAATATAGGAGATTATGTAAACTCTGTTCGATCGAGATTTATAACTTACAACTACAGGAAGAAAGAGAATGTTGCTTTTATTTGTGTCAGTGATTTCACCAAAGATCGGCACCTGAAAAAATTAAAAGCACTAGCACAGGCAAACGTAAGATAAAATGTTATTTCCGTATTTATACTTTTTAAACATTGTATTTGTTGATTTTTTTTAAAATATTAAAAAGTCTGTTCTAACTCGACTTTTCAAAAAAGTCCTAAACAAGATTTTAAAATGTCATTACCTTTAGCATTTCTATATTAGGCACTGAGTGAATTTAAATAGGGCTGTAAGAATGTTGAGAGATATGGCCACGAAATTATTTGCCATGATGCATTATTGGATGTAGAATATAACGTTGTATAAATTTGTCAAAAACGGCGTTAGAATAGTCGGGTTTACATGTACATCCGATCAGGCCAGAAATGACTATCCAATGTTTGTATTCTGTGTTTGTATATATATATATATATATATATATATATATATATATATATATATATATATATATATATATATATATATACATACATATATATGTTACGGTCAAAGCCCGAAGTCGGCCAATGCGCGGATTGGCCGGCCAATGTACGCATTGGCCAATATCGCCTCCCATACGTGGGTCAAAGTCCGAAACTTTGCTTGATTTTGGCCTTTGGCCGGCAAGTCCGTGGACTGGCCATGGTGGACCGCCAAAGTCTTAATTAGAAGATTATCTGGCTAGGGACGACCGGCCAAAGTCCGAATTAGAAGATCATGAGCAGATTTTTTTTATACCGTAAGGATCATGAAATTAAGCCTTTATTGATTATTAATTAAAGTAAATGACAGAAACATTCAATTTTTTTTATTGTACTATAGTCTCAATCAATCAATATTATCACTTGTTACAACAAATTTAACTTTTTTGGCATTTAGAATTACATAGCAGCTTGTTATTTTTACACTTGCAGCAATTTGTTGTGCACTTAGTTGTGCAATTGCAGCGAGTGTAGTATTGGCCCCCAATCAATGATTGTGAAGATGCGATGGTTCGTAATGAATTTTCCTCAGGGCCAACTGACGACAATAATAGCGATTTTTCGTGAAGAACTGAAAACTCACTTCTAGCATACAGTTGTTTTAGAACACCATGTTCCGTTCCTAATGTGTAGAAACCGCTCTCGACGATCATGACAACTGCAATCACGCTTCGGGGATTACCGCGACCTCTGTCAACATCTGGAGCATTTACATTTTTTTTTCTTTTGACAGCCATCTGCTATGTCTGTCTCATGGTCTGACGGCATGAAACCGCACCCAGTATAATGAAAACATGTCACAACTTAGTCTAGATAATGTACGAAATATGCTCTTGGTGCTATTTTCTTCGGTCTTTGGCCAAGAGAGCCGGCCAATGCGCACATTGGCCGGCCAATGCGGGCTTTGGCCGCATTTCTGGCTTTGACTGTTACATATAAATCGGTCAAAAGAATATAAAACATGAAAGCTTTGTATAAGTAATGGTGTCTCGTGTTATGTTTATTTTTTTTTAATTTATATTATTAAATTTAAATACATTTCCTTTTTGTACAATGTCATTCTTTAGTAAGTACTTTATAATTCAAATAACAATGACGAGAAGTAATAGCCTTTTTATTTGTTTAGTACAAATCTATTAAAATGAGCTTTCGAGTACCCCTATTTGACTATTTAAAAAAGGGAAATAAGTCATGGAAGTGGTTTGAACGTTTACTTATCTTTGATGAGTTTGTAGGAGAAAGAGGACTCGGCTTTCACAGTGGTTTAAAAACAAAGGGAAAAAGAAAATACAAGAGCGTGGGGTGATGTCTATAGAATAAAGATAATCTAACCGCAGCTACGGTAATCTTTTTCCAAAACAGACATCAAGTCAAAAATGCAAGGAAATTAGTTATTTTTCAGCTACAAAAATATTAATGGTCGACAGTGGGCCCCTAATTGGCTTGCCCCCCCCCCCCCCCCACCCCGCTTTACGGAGTCTGGCGGCACTGTAGACTTTAGGTTTTGAGTCTAGTAATCTTTTGTAATTTTGTATAATTCATCAGTCTAGAACCCGTCCAAAAGAATCTGGGTGTTGCGTAATATTTATCAGTGGTAGAGTTACGTAAAAATATATTAATATATATATATATATATATATATATATATATATATATATATATATATATATATATATATATATATATATATATATATATATATATATATATATATATGTATATATATATATATATATATATATATATATATATATATATATATATATATATATATATATATATATATATATAACATGTATATATATACCTTTCATTTATGAAAGGAAAGTCACAATTTATATACATATTTAACATGTATCTGATTTAATATCCATAAGAGTATGCGTGAGCCATACTGTGTTACTTGCAGTGCCTCTGGCTATATGTTAGGCTTTGTCTTTATCAGGGCTCTGTCTGTGTCTCTATACGACTCTAATTGTGTATCTGGCGGTGTCTCAATATGTGTCTCTTTCAGTGCCTATTATGCTATCTCTGGACTTATATCTAGTTATGTCTCTTGATGGTTGCTATATGTGTCACTGTGTCTCTATCAGTCTCCAGGTGCGTCTAGTATTGTTTTAGTGTATCTAAGATGTAAATCTCTGTGTCTATGGCGATGTCTCCTGTCTCTATGTAGGGGTATCTGGCTTTGTATCTATCTGTGTCTATGTCTGTGTCTCTGGCGGTGTTTCAGGTGGTGTGTGTATGTTTTGTGTATGTGTGTTTTTATGCGTTCGTGTATGTGTATGCGTATGCGTATGCGTATGCGTATGCATATGTATATGGATATGTATATGGAGATGTATATGGATCTGTAAATGGATATGTATATGTATATGGATATGTATATGTATATGTATGTGTATGTGTATGTGTATGCATATGTGTATGTGTATGTGTATGTGTATGTGTATGTGTATGTGTATGTGTATGTGTATGTGTATGTGTATGTGTATGTGTATGTGTATGTGTATGTGTATGTGTATGTGTATGTGTATGTGTATGTGTATGTGTATGTGTATGTGTATGTGTATGTGTATGTGTATGTGTATGTGTATGTATATGTGTATGTGTATGTGTATGTATATGCATATGCATATGCATATGGATATGTATATGGATATGTGTATGTGTATGTGTATGTGTATGTGTATGTGTATGTGTATGTGCATGTGCATGTGCATGTGCATGTGCATGAGCTGTGCATGTGCATGTGCATGTGCATGTTCATGTGCCTGTGCCTGTGCCTGTGCCTGTGCCTGTGCCTGTGCCTGTGCCTGTGCCTGTGCCTGTGCCTGTGCCTGTGCCTGTGCCTGTGCCTGTGCCTGTGTCTATGTCTATGTCTATGTCTATGTCTATGTCTATGTCTATGTCTATGTATATGTATATGTATATGTATATGTATATGTATATGTATATGCATATGTATATGCATATGCATATGCATATGGATATGGATATGGATATGGATATGCATAGGGATATGCATATGTATATGTATATGTATATGTATATGTATATGTATATGTATATGTATATGTATATGTATATGTATATGTATATGTATATGTATATGTATATGTATATGTATATGTATATGTATATGTATATGTATATGTATATGTATATGTATATGTATATGTATATGTATATGTATATGTATATGTATATGTATATGTATATGTATATGTATATGTATATGTATATGTATATGTATATGTATATGTATATGTATATGTATATGTATATGTATATGTATATGTATATGTATATGTATATGTATATGTATATGTATATGTATATGTATATGTATATGTATATGTATATGTATATGTATATGTATATGTATATGTATATGTATATGTATATGTATATGTATATGTATATGTATATGTATATGTATATGTATATGTATATGTATATGTATATGTATATGTATATGTATATGTATATGTATATGTATATGTATATGTATATGTATATGTATATGTATATGTATATGTATATGTATATGTATATGTATATGTATATGTATATGTATATGTATATGTATATGTATATGTATATGTATATGTATATGTATATGTATATGTATATGTATGTGTATGTGTATGTGTATGTGTATGTGTATGTGTATGTGTATGTGTATGTGTATGTGTATGTGTATGTGTATGTGTATGTGTATGTGTATGTGTATGTGTATGTGTATGTGTATGTGTATGTGTATGTGTATGTGTATGTGTATGTGTATGTGTATGTGTATGTGTATGTGTATGTGTATGTGTATGTGTATGTGTATGTGTATGTGTATGTGTATGTGTATGTGTATGTGTATGTGTATGTGTATGTGTATGTGTATGTGTATGTGTATGTGTATGTGTATGTGTATGTGTCTGTGTCTGTGTCTGTGTCTGTGTCTGTGTCTGTGTCTGTGTCTGTGTCTGTGTCTGTGTCTGTGTCTGTGTCTGTGTCTGTGTCTGTGTCTGTGTCTGTGTCTGTGTCTGTGTCTGTGTCTGTGTCTGTGTCTGTGTCTGTGTCTGTGTCTGTGTCTGTGTCTGTGTCTGTGTCTGTGTCTGTGTCTGTGTCTGTGTCTGTGTCTGTGTCTGTGTCTATGTCTATGTCTATGTCTATGTCTTTGTCTTTGTCTTTGTCTTTGTCTATGTCTATGTCTATGTCTATGTCTATGTCTATGTCTATGTCTATGTCTATGTCTATGTCTATGTCTATGTCTATGTCTATGTATATGTATATGTATATGTGTGTATATGTGTGTATATTTGTGTATATTTGTGTATATGTGTGTGTATTTGTATTTGTGTGTGTATTTGTTTGTGCATTGTATGTGTATCTGCATGTGTATTTGCGCATATGTGTTTTTGTATGTGTGTGTATGTGTTTGTGTGTGCCTGTGCATGTGTATGTGTTTGCAGGTGCATTCGCGTCTGCACATGTTTGTGTACGCGTATGCGCACGTGTATGTATATACGTACGGACATGTGTGTGCGTGTGCATGGGTGTAAGCGTGAGAATGCGTAGGGATATGTGTATGTGTATGTATATTTATATTCTCTACTGCTTCACTTTTTTAATGATTTTTAATATTGTAAAAGACATGAAAATATATTCTTTTTTTGGTAAGGTCACAATGATTCACATACCTGAAGAGTTCAAACAGTCAGCGGATGTACGTATAAAGCGATACATGAACTTTTTTTCTTCTCATCGTCCTGGAGAAGCAAGAATAATTCTAATAGCATGTACAGTATTCAATTTCTTTTCTAACATATAACAGTTTTTTAAGAGCACTTTTTTTTTGCCGGGAACTGTAACTTGGTGTAATGCACCAGAAAAATAAACCGGGAGTGATCACCCCTAAACTTTCTCGAATATTCTTATATAAAACAACAGGGGATGGGAACTCGGGCTAAAGACATGATTTTCAATCCATTATAAATACTTAAAGTTTTAAAAATAGAATAAATCTTGTAGACAAAAGAATTGCACACCAAGTGAACGCCAAATAAAAAAGTGCATAATAGTGCGCAATATTATTAGTACTTTAAAAATTTACATTAGTTTTTTGAGAAATCGGAAGTAGCGTAAATTACTATTCCGGTCAACGGAAATTACTCAAAATTTAACAGAAGGTAGAAAATGTGATCTTTCTCACATGTGAAATTTCATTTATCTATCTGAAATAGTACTCAAGTTATAGGCTTTTGAAAAATTCAAAGTAGAAAAAGTACCACTTCCGGTTACCGGAAATCGCTCAAAAGTTAATATGGATCTACGATTTTGATAAAATACTTATATATGAAATTTCATCAACCTAGCTGTAACGGTACTCTAGTAATCTTGTTTACATACACACAGACAGACAGACAGACACACAGACATACGGACAGGATTGCAAAGCCCAGTTTTTCAGAATGGATTACGCATAAAACCTCTTAATTTAGATAAATCTGGATTGATAATTTTTGAAAGATTAAAATAAGTCCTCTATTCTTCGGATGTGATGAAGGACTGAGGTGTAATATGGTGAAAATTGTTAAAATTTCAAGACATTTTTTTTCACGATTACAATACTTTCTCTATACTTCGTATATACGAGAAAGTAAAAATGTTAGTACATTTTTTAAAAATATGATGATCTCTCGGATTGTCTGTCTCCTGTCATGGGCGGAAAATGGCGAAAGCATTTTCAGCCTTATCTACCGAACCGATTCGTTTCCATGATGACACATAGGTTAATAAAAGAGAACAATGTAATGTGTCATAAAGAATTACATAAATAGATGTTCAATTATTTTTTAAAAAATGTGTTGGCCATGTAATGTATTCTTAGTGTGAAGTTTTTTTATGTATATATATATATATATATATATATATATATATATATATATATATATATATATATATATATATATATATATATATATATATATATATGTATATATATATATATATATGTATATATATATATATATATATATATATATATATATATATATATATATATATATATATATATATATATATATATATATATATATATATGTATATATATATAAGGTTAATCATTAAAATTTAGTATATATATATGTATATATATATATATATATATATATATATAAATATATATATATATATTTATATATATATATATATATATATATATATATTTATATATATATATATATATATATATATATATATATATATACATATATATATATATATATATATATATATATATATATATATATATATATATATATCGTATTATTGTAAAATTCAGCGGATTCGGATTACATGTTCGAAATGAACCAAGTCCTAGACGTTCATTGCAACGATCTGGTAGTTATCTATGCAAGTGCCAAAGCTTCCAAGGATTTCAAATTATTAGCAAACCGAGCAATGGTATAAGCTACTTTGTGTTTAATTAATTAAGCTCTTAAAAAATACGTAAGCTTCTTATCAATGTTGTTAAATACTGTTACATATTGTTTAATAGCAAACAATTTTCAACATTATTTTATAAATCTTAAAAATATTAGCTCTGTCTCTTATAAGTACACTATTAGAATTTAAGTTTCCAAATGGAAATTATAAAATAAATGTATAATTTATGTTTTTTTTGACAATTCTAGATTGAAGGTAATGAACCTTTAGATGCAAAGGCTCAAGAAGATCATAATCATAATGCTCTGATGCATAGTTACAAAAAGCAAGTAAGTGTTTAATTAACTGATCAGAAAATTAGATTAGTTACAGAAAAATATACTACAAAAAGATTGTTAACATAAAAAATTAATACATATCAAACCTTTACTTGGGTTTGCGTGGTCGGACGGATAGACTGTACGACTTCCAAAAAAAAAAATATCGTCGGACATTTCTGTGTTAACCAGCTCTGATGGGTATTTCACTTAAGTTTGGGAAAGTAAACGCATCTGGGCATGGTTTCGACCACACAATCCTTGCATATACTAGATATCTGAAGCAGATTAGTTCTACTTCATTTGCTGCATAGACAGCCAGATTTAATAATAATATTAAATGCTTTTTACATGACGGTGAAGGTAATCACTCAATAAAAAAATGGATTTTCAGCCCTCAGCAATAAAAGAAGGGGTAGAACTGAATAGCGATTTGGAAAAACAGTTATCGATGTATGGCGAATTGATTAAGCATCCAAGTGATCCATTAAGTGTTATCTTTTGCTGGGACCAGAGTGTGGCAGATGAGTATGTTTGTTAAATAAAATATATTTTAACTATTGATTTATAAATATATAGGCATACTTTATATACATTTTTTATACTTTGATTAGTAATAAAGTATTAAGAAATAAAGGAGTATAAAGGGAAACAGGCAGTAGCGTACAAAGGGGAGAGTAGTGGTGCCTTTTTCGGAGAATAATGACATTAAAAAAGTTAAAACAAGTTTCACAGCAAAAGAATTAAAACTGGAACCACATTACTAAAACTATGAATTTAAATATATCATGTTATTTACCATAAAAATCACATTTTTAAAACACTCCTTGCAAATAGATCTAAAGCCTAATTGTCTTGGCTTACTTATCAGGGCCTAGCTCAGCACCAGCTGTGCGAGGCGCTTTTTTGTCACAAGGTCTTTATACCTGTATATCTGATGTTTGTGTTATCCCTGCTGGATATTGACCGTCAACCACCCACAGATCTTACTCATTCACAAGTGCAGTCTTTGCTTAAAGCTGTCAGACTCAATTTAGCCATCCATCTTTTACACGGGAGGTCTATTAATTTTGGGTTTTAAGATAAATCTAGATACGTACGATACTATTTTACCTAAAGTGTGCCCCGTAGAATACGATTTTGCTTATCTTTGATATGTCAATACTAGCAGGAAGGTCCGTTGTCTTTCAGCTGATCTAAAATATTTTCCAAAAGCATCTTGTACAGATGGACATATTTTTAGATGGATTGTGTTAAAAACTATAAGCAACTATATTGGGAGGGGGGGGGGGGGCTGAATAGATGTACAGAAAATTAAGCTCTGTGAAAAAAAATCGCAGTTTGTCATCATCACTAATACAGTCCTGATGTAAAAATTATAAAAAAAAAATACATCAAATACACAGTCCACCGAAGTGGATTGGGTTGAAACTTCATTGGAAATTTACATTTTTAAATGTCAATAGACAACAAAAAGCGAGCAACAAATAAATAGTACTGGTTAGCTTGTCACATATACACATTTTGAAGCCTTAAGTCAGCCATGAAAAGAGTTGCCAAGTGGTTTTCAACAATTTAAGCTATACGCCTGTTTAAAATTAGATTTTGTTTATTTTGCATTGGAATATGTAAAATTATAGTAATTTGATTACAAATATAGTATACCATATGCTATAAGGGGGTTCTAGCTGATTTAAACCTTTAAAAAATAGTTTGGTCTCTAGTTTACTAATTTTCTTATACATAAAAAAACAAAGTTCTGCCCAAAGCCCAAAAGTGCGTTGCTTAAAAAAGTAAATAGTCTACAGCCAAAACAAAAAAAGATATACTTAAAAACTTATATACATGCGTATACAGACACAGACACACACAGACACACACACATATATATATATATATATATATATATATATATATATATATATATATATATATATATATATATATATATTCGATGGCGCGTTGACACTGTTAGGTGCCTCACCGGATGACGCCCAACCTAGCGACGCCTCTAATACTAACCAAACTTTGGTTGAACTTGCATAAAAATATATGAATTTAATATTTGCATTTGGAAAATTGTGTAATTTTAATTGATGGTATTCATCTCAGTGTTTAGAGTTAGTTTGGGTTTGTTTAAATGCTGTTATTTCTATTCTAAATTTTAACTTATGAATGAGTCTATATTAAATTATCCCAGCACTTTTTATTTAACCATAATGTAAATCAGGGGTCTCCAAACTACGGCCCGCGGGCCGCATGCGACTATCTTTTTGTCCACTGAATAAATGTCTGTTGGAGGTGGCCGAGGAGCTTTGCACAGAAAATTCAAAACTATTTGAAAATGTAGCTTTGGGTGCAAATACAATTACTCGCCGTGTTGCAGACATTGGTCAAAACATAGTGACTCTAATAGCGAAAAATTCAAGGAAGTTCATCCATTTTTCAATTGCAATGGATGAGTCGCTGGGCAGCTGTTCCACCTCTCAACTTCGTGTGTTCATTAGAGGTGTAGGTGAAGACCTGAACATAACACAAGAGCTGGTTTCCCTACATATAATGTATGACACTGTTACCGGAGAGGATATTCAGAGACAAACACAAAACCGCATTATTTACCGTATTTCACATCAGTAAGATTGCTAATTTTGCGAGAAAATTTTGAGCAGAATATCTAAGAAAAGAAATAGGTGACTTCCTGATAGTAAAAGCAAGTCACAGCCATTTTTGTCTGATGAAGAGTGGGTATTGAAATTGGCCTCTGCTGCAGACATAACTAGTCATTTAAATTTTCTGAACCTAAAACGGCAAGAGAGTGAAATCTAGTTTCTGATCTATACACCCACATAAAGGCCTTTAGATACAAACTTGTCATGTTTTTGGAACAAGTTCAGGCTAACAACTTGACACACTTTCAGCAGTGCAAGGTTTTTACGGCTGAAACATCCACTGAGTTCCCCACGTCATTTACATACGAGATCATTAAAGACATCCAGCTGCAGTTTCAGTAGCGGTTTTCTGACTTGGATTCATAGGCAGAAGTGAGACTGTTTCAAAGCCTATTTCAAGCAAATGTGGCCAGTTGCGAAGATGAACTGCAGCTGGAGGTAATTGAATTGCAAGAAAATTACTTCCTTAGAGACACGTTCAAAGAAGGGCGGATGGGTTTCATACGTTTTTGCACAAGGAAGACTTTCCTAACATTAAAACTTTTGCATCAAAGTACCTTTCAAATTTTCGAACAACATACATGTGTGAACAAACATTTTCAAGCATGAAATACGTGAAGAACAATTTGAGAGCAAACGTGGACCTCGGGTGTGTGTGTGTGTGGGGGGGGGGGGGGGGGGTGTACACTTGAAATATGTATAAATTTCTATATAAATTATATTTCGTTGGGGGGGGGGGGGGAGAGAAGGGGCGGTAGACGACTTAGGGGGGGGGGGGGCACCATCTTTAAGAGATGTCTTAAAGAAACTCTGGCCCCCGAACTGATATTTGATAGTTAAAGCGGCCCTCGGGGTTAAAAATTTGGAGACTCCTGATGTAAATCAACACAAAAAGGTATATAAAATAACGTAATCTGATAGGTTAATTCCTTGAAGGTGTCTTAAATACTTAATATTTCTGGTTAGAATTAATAATTTGCTATAAACTACAAAATGATTTTATTATATAGTTATTACCAACAGTTTTGGTTACTAACTAATTGCTGTGTGGAAACACATTTTTATACCGTAAGCAAAAAGCTTCATTTCATTTTAGTATGATACATTCGTTAATGCAAATTTATTATAACATTAATAATATTATTCGTTTCGATTAATAGATTGCTTAGTAAAATGAAAGATGTCTTCTACCACTGTGAATTTCTGAAAACAGCAATTGAAGCTGTAAGTATAGCAACTATTTTAACTATTTGTATTTGAAATTACTTTTAAATACTGTATATATATATATATATATATATATATATATATATATATATATATATATATATATATATATATATATATATATATATATATATATATATATATATGCATATATACTTGATACTTTGATTTTGTACCGATTTAGAGAGTAATGGTAAACCGATTTTTCGGAATATGATACTTTAGCTGCATTTCTGTCCCCGACGTTTTTGAGTCAAACGAAATCTAGCGTTAAATGGAAACTTGTAAAGTAAGTTTTTTCTAATTATCATAAGCATAAAAATAGTTTTCTTTTAATTTAAGATTCTATTCTTATACCATTGGATTACATCATTAAGAATTGGTTTAAACGCATTGTCTCAACAAATGCGATGAAATTACACGAATAATAACAAACATTGTAACCGTGCAAAACACAAAAAATCGAGATTTTTACAAATCTCGAAGTTTTACATCTTCTTGAGTCGGAAAAACAGTATTTTGCGATTTTGTCAGTGTGTGTGTGTGTGTGTTTGTGTGTCTGTGTCTGTGTCTGTGTGAATGTGTGTCTGTGAACACGATAACTTTAGTACCGTTATAGCTAGATTGAAGAAATTTCATATTTAAATAGTATATCAAATTTGAAGTCCTGTATCATTTTTCAGCGATTTCCGGTAACCGGAAGTGGAACTTATTCTACTTTTAGTTTTTCACAAGCCTATAACTCGACTATTATTTTAGATAGATAAACAAAATTTAATAAATAAGTGAAAGATCTAATTCTATTCCTTTTCTCAAATTGTGAGTAATTTCCGTAGACCAGTGGAAGTAATTTACGCTATTTACAATTTAAAAAAAAAACGAATGTGAATTTATATAGTTCTAATATTCCGCACAATTAAACACAATTTTTTTGCTGTTTACCTGGTGCGCAATCCTTTTTTGTACGAGATTATATTCTACTTTAAAAAGTTTAAGTAATTTAAAATTGATTAAAAATCATGTCTATATACGCATTGCCATCCATCGTAGTGTTATGTACGTATATTTGAGAAAGTTTTGGGGAGATCACTTCCGTTTTTTTAATCTTATTAAAACATAAATTTATTGAACATTTGTAATCGATTATTATTAATAAATAATGACATTTAGTGCTGAGGATCTAAACTTTTGTGAGCTCTAACGGTACTCAAGTTATGCAAGAATTGCAAAGCTCAGTTTTTCCGACTCGAATACGCAAAAAAAAAACGCTGAACATTTTATGAATCTGCATTTATTATTTTTTTCCCAATTAAAAAAGTCCCCTATACTGAGGTATCTATAGAATAAAGGTAATTGAACCGCAGCTATAGTATTCTTTTTACAAAACAACCATCAAGTCAAAAATGTAAGGAAATTAGTTTTTTAACTATAAAAAGTTGATTAAGGTCGGCTGTGGACACCATAAACGGCCTTCCCCCCCCCTCTACTCCCAGCAATTCGGGGTCTGGCGGCGATGTAGTACCGCCCCTGGTTTATGTGTAGGTGTAGATGTAGGTGTTGATGTAGGTGTTTTTGTTAAGTTTGTGTATATGTTTTTTGTTTTTGTAATTGTTGGTTTAGAAGTTGAAGTGCGTTATGGGAAGAAGGTTTACGTATATGTTGGTGGTTGTGGTGAGTGTTGGTTCGTGTTTTAATATTCTTGATATAATTTATGGTGAAGGTTAAGGTTTGTGTTTATATTTATGTTTGCGCTTACGTATGTGTTTAAGTTGTTTTTTTAGACGTTTAAGTGCGAGGAGGGGTGAAGTTTTATGTCTATGTCTATGTTCGCTTATGTTTAGGTTTGTGGTTGTCTGTCGTTAGTGTTTAAGGTTAGATTAAGGGTCAGATATATTTTCTATTTTTGCATTTAGACATTATTTTGGCCAATTCAATAGATTCCAAAAACCCGGGCAGTGCCAATGTTTAATGTTAAATGTCGCCGCTTGCAAGCTTAGTAAACGTTGTATATACACTTAGCATATTGACTAAACAAAGAGCTCTTAGCATCAATTATATTTGGAATGTTAAGACTGTCTTACAAAAGGATAGGTTTTCGTTCTCAAGACTGGTACCAATAAACCACACTCAACAAATTGTCTTGGGAGCCCGCAAGTTTTGAGAACAACTTCCAATTTGTCCACGACGCTGGTCTTATAGTTTTATTCCTCAAATATAAACAATTTGAAGAACGACTAATTTCATCCTAATATAAGTGCGCACTTCTCTCTGGCAACGTCGTCAGAATGTTCAGCGATACACGGAGAACTTAAAGATACTGACTTGTGTTGAAAATAATATGGTGGATGGTATAAATGTATAAACTAAATTTTGCATATTCCAATGTAGAAACAGATTTCTAACTAAAGCGTTTATTGTCGTTACAAGAACGCATTAAACAATGACTTCACATGTCATATGTTTACATTAAGAAAATAACACAAAACTAATGGTGTCATCTTTCAATTTTAGAATATAAAGCAACTAGCTGCATACCCGTGCTCCGCCACGGTGAATCTTTTTTTTTAAATATACCAACTTGGGAACAGAACAAAACTAAACACAAATACAAAAGAAAACACAAATACCACTCAAACACAACAAAAACACAACACAAACGCAACATAAACACAACACAAACACAAACACAACACAAGCACAACATAAATTCCAACACAATACAACTCAAACACAACACATACACGCAAACAAACACAACACAAACACAACACAAACACACCACAAACACAACACAAACACACCACTAACACAACACAAACACAACACAAACACAACACAAACATAACACAAACACACCACAAACACAACACAAACACACCACTAACACAACACAAACACAACACAAACACAACACAAACATAACACAAACACACCACAAACACACAACAAACACACCATAAACACACCACAAACACACCATAAACACACCATAGACACACAACAAACACAACACAAACATAACACAAACACACCTCAAACACACAACAAACACACCATAAACACACCACAAACACACCACAAACACACCACAAACACACCACAAACACACCACAAACACAACACAAACACAACACAAACACAACACAAAACACAACTCAAACACAACACAAACACAACACAACACAAACACAAACACAAAAGAAAACACAAATACCACTCAAACACAACAAAAACACAACACAAACGCAACATAAACACAACACAAACACAAACACAACACAAGCACAACATAAAACACAACTCAAACACAACCCTCAAACAAACACACCACAAACACACCACAAACACACCACAAACACACCACAAACACACCACAAACACACCACAAACACACCACAAACACACCACAATACAACATAAACACAGCATAAACACAACACAAACACAACACAAACAAAAACACAATACAAACACAAACGCAAAAAAACCTAACGATTTTCTATGCGTCCGCACTCAGAGACAGCCTTTCCAACATTCTCTTAAAGTCTAATTTCACCATCTGTTTTAATAACATGGAAAAATCAAAAACAAAAAATATTGATTTTGAGAGATGATAGACTAATTAGAAAATAATATAAATGATCTTAACATTTTTCTGTTTTAATTATGAAACTTAACATAAAATAATCAATGCGGTAGTAATAAAAAAAATAACTTAAAGTATTGAGTGTGAGTTGAATTTCTTTTTGAATTGCCCCCAAGTCTCGCAACATTGAACAGAAGCGCGTTTGTTTAATTTGTCTTGTTATGCTTAACACGGGTGGTGATCATTTAACAAAAGAATTGGGTGCTGTTTAGGCAGCGAATTAAAAACTAAAGGTAGTCTATTATGTTTGATCTCTATTTAATGCACCTTGTTTAGACAATGTGTTGAAGCGATTACGTAATAAAGAAAGTGCGATTAATTAAAAAAAACTTTTGATAAACTTATGTATAATGCCATAGATAGAAAAGAAAAATATTTATACACTTTTTATACAGCAAATATAAGTTTATTAAAAATGTCTGCATGGTAATATATAATATTATTTATGGAAAATAATTTATTCTCCCTTTATTTTTGTTTATCAAAATTTCAAATTTAAATTGATTACAAATAACTATTTGGTAATATATAATGTTAACATTTTTCGGGCAAACGGCCTTCGGGCAAGTGGCATTCGGGCATTTTTCGCACTAGGGCAAGTCTCCATTCAGGCATTTGTCGCATTCGGGCAAGTGTCCATTCGGGCATTTATACCATTCGGGCAAGTGTCAATTCGGGCATTTGTCGCATTTAATTTAATGTGTGGTCTGATGAAGGGTTGCTGAAAGTACTTATCCCATCCAATGTATAGAATGCGACTTATATTAATACGTGTACGTGTTTCCGTGTTAACATAGGATTAATACTACTCTTACAATTTATAATTACAGGAATCAATAGTTGAAGAAAATCGCAAGAAACTCCGACGCTTCATTTGGTGAAGTTACTTTATTGAATTGAGTTACAGTAGTCTACTTCTGGAAACTTTTATGGTGACGATGTCTTTACTTTTTAGTTTTTCTTATAACAATGACAGAGGACATTTTAAAATTAAAATATTGTTTTAAAGTGTTTCCCACTTATAAAACTGACTTATTATAATTATACATTGTTTTTATATTTTACATATTTCTCGTGTTTGTTTGGATTTTGTAACAATTATTGATCCATGTATAGCTTTGCTAATTGCAAATTTTGTTTAACTGTAAATATACTCTCCACTAAATTCATTGTTATGAAATTATCTATAAACCAGAGGTGCAAATAAACGTACACGTTCACATGAAGTTGCACGTACACTTACACTAACACAGATAATTAAGTGTTTATACATGTTGAGCGAACTATCTGTCAGAGAACAGAAACTTAATTAATTTAGATTTTACTTCTATATTCTTAAGCGGCAGCTTCTGAAGCAAATACCGTCATTTATTCTTAACAATGCAAAAATAAATATACAATAATATTGGCACATGGCTTACCTTGCAGCTTAGAGTCTTTCATTTAAAGAGACAACTTTTATTTCTATTTAAATTATTTCAGTAAGCAGCCACCTCTTACATATTTTACCACATTACCTCAGAACACAAACTTAAATTGATAACTTACTCCATATACAACTCTTTTTTTTTCAAAGACAGCTTCTGCCACACTGATGCCAATTGATTAAGCACCTTCCTAATTATCTGTATTTCAAATTATTTTCAAAACGAAACTAAATCGAGTCAACGCATTGACACCGATTTCTTTAATTCTAATTTACCCTATACTCTAACTGTGAGAATATTATTCCATAATGCTATATTATTAATATCATGCCATTAATATATAAATTTTGTTTTATTATTAGATCATTAAATTTGTTTTATTTACTAACAGCTTGTGTAAAAAAAGGCCAACATTTCTACTGATACAACGTTAAAAATGAAGTTTTATTTAAATTATTATTCATGTTATTGTTATTATTATTACTATTTTTATTATGATTATTATTAGTAGTAGAAATTTAGTAGTAGTTGTAGAAGGACTAAAAGTAGTAGAAGTAGTAGTTATCAGTGGCGTAGGCAGGGGGGTTAGGGGAGGGGGTCATAACCCCCCATAGACCCATCGGTATATATATATATATATATATATATATATATATATATATATTTATATATATAATATATATATATATATATATATATATATATATATATATATATATATATATATATATATATATATATATATATATATATATATATATATAAAGTATGAGGGGGTTGCAAATCGAAAGTTTGTCCCCGGGTAAAAATTTGACCCCCCCCCATGAGACGATCCTGGCTACGCCACTGGTAGTTATCTTTGTTGTTGTATAACTGGTGACTCAAATTTAGTATTTTTAGTATTTTGTCAACTTATATTTTTCTTTCGATTTTTCGTAAAATTAAAATTATGTATTTAGTATCGTACTTTCATCTTTAGAATTATCAATTATGTTTGGAAATAGATTATTTACAAATGTAATGATTTAATTATTGTGTTAAAAATAAAAGGTGTTGGTTTTATATTCACACTAAATTAAATTTGTTATTAAATACATCTTCATTAGTTATTATTGTCTTAGACTAATTATTGAAATTTAATCCTAACAGTTTTTTTGCAACGTAATTTTAACTATCAAAACTGAAGTATCGCAGCTAAATTTCAAACGACTATTGAACCGATAACAAAAATACAAACTATGAGAACATTCGTCATATCAAGGTTGCAGTACTGAAAGTGTTACTTTACTTTATTTCCATTTGAAGACTATAACTTGAGTACTGTTTCAGTTAAGTAGACGAAATTTCCTATGTTTGTGTAAGATAGTAAACTTGAATAACATTCTGTTTTTTTTTAACTTTCCATCACTAGAAGCTGTACATTACTCTACTTTAAAAAAAAAAATAAAGATAACTTGGATGCTGATTTAGTTAGGTGGACAACATTATTTTTAATATTTATTTTTCGTCAGGAAATAGAAAGTATCATCATGCCGTGGCTCCTTTTTATTGAAAAAACTCGAACACATGTGTGTATGGAGCAGTGTTATCGAGGAAGGGCGGGTGATGTGTAGCTTGTTTCATATCCACGTAAAGATTTTTTTGTTCCATCATTATCTTAGCTTTATACATTGCTGTTTAAAAGCAAATTATTTAAAATCGCATGCATGTTTTTGTTATCTTTTAAATATTGATATTGCTATAAATGACTAGAGCAAATCCTAGCCGATACGGCTAGTATTAATGAACCTTCACATATTGGGTATGTTATTATCCGTTTGAGGGTGCGAAGAATGTGGGAAGGGGGTATAGCGACGATTTCAACCTAACATCAAAGCTAAATTTTAGTTGGCGTCGACACGTTTTAAGTTTATATACAATTCGGAGCTACAATAAACATTGCACCTTAGGTTTTGGAAATAATTCTCGAATGGATAGGACGGAGTAATATAACGGAGACCCGTCTACAATTGATCGATATTAGCCTTTATTATAAAAGCTACAGTCCTTCCATCATCCTTATTACTGAGACACTCAAACAAAAGGTGAAGTATGTATGTTTTAAATTTATGTTATGTTTGTTATGTAGTGTACATATTAGAGCTGAACAGTCAAATTTTTAAATGTCATTCAAAAAAATCTTCATTATGGTGACAACTTAAAGTTTGGTTGCACTATTAAGTCTGATAGGTTTTGATCGACTTAAAAAACATTTTGATGATTTATTTGTATAGTGCTATTTGAATAATATATTAATAAGTTCGAAAACTGATTTAAATATGTTTATACTTAAGGGGATATGCGCGGCAAAAAATCACACAATTTCTTGTTTGTCGTCATGTTGGGTTCATGATGGGTTTCTTGCACTTTTGGATACTTTGTTCATTTTTTATTAAGAAAATAATAACTTTAAAGAAAATAAAAATTTTATGTGTTTAAATTACCATTTGTATGACCCTATTAATTAAAAATTAATCAATTTTTCCCAATCTTCCGCGCTCTCTATGAAAAGTTTTATATCCTTCATCATATTGTATTTGGCATCATTGGAAAGTTGGATTTCTCCTTTATTTGATAATCTTAATTTCCATCATCTCGGAAACACCCAAAGCTTACAATCGGCCTTGCAGTTTACACAGATATGGTATTTTCATGATCTAGTTTTCGTTACTTTTGGCTGTTTTTCTCAGTTCGAAAGATTTTAACACTATAAAGCCTACTCCTTTTTTATTTATTAATCAATCGCCACCATATTTTCAGTAATTGTTTTTAATGCAAAAATACAACTTTCGTCACGAGGGAATGGTGATGGCTTTCATAGAAAAAAAGGATTTTGGTAATTAATATGCAAATTTTAAAACTGTTGAACACTAAAAATGGTACGATTTATTTTAGACTTTGTAAAATTCTTATTAGCAGCTATTTCAAAACGTTTTCGTGACAAAAGTTTTAATATATACTGAAATATAAGCAGTTTAAATTTGATTGCTATAGGTGCATAAATAAAAAAGTCTTAGCGTTTTTAAAAGTACCGAAAAATTCAAAATGGCGGAGGTTTTTTGGGTTTCCATGACAACCAAAATTGTTTTCAACCCTTTTTTTGCTTTTTTAAATACTTACTTTCATATGCCAAACATGATAAAAGTATTCAAAAGGCTTTAGATATTAAATTGTAAAAAATAGGAAAAAACCGCGCATACCCTTTAAGTTAATAATCACAGTACCTTGGTCAGTATAAACGAGAAAAGAAACAAAATCAAATCGCAATGCCCAATTTTTCTTATTATTCTATGCGTTTTTAAAACAACTATTTTTTATACGTTTTGAAATATTTGACTAGATAGGGATGAATGCTTAGTTTTAGTGAATTAATTTAGCTGAAGATAACTGTATATAATCTAGGGCCCTAAGCTACCGCCAGTTCGGCCGTCACATTAATCAACAATTTATAGTTTGAACTTTAAAAAAAATATATATGTTCATTTTTTTAAAGTGGGTAGCTACTAAAGTTATAGCATGGATTGATTCGATGTATTTCAGCAATGCCTGGCTTTATCGAAGTGAAAGTTCTAGCACTGATGCTGCTTGTGGCTGGCGTCCACTCCTGGTGTGTTACTAAGAACTGGTACGACTCCCTCAGAAGAACAGGCTGGTCCACGTGTGGTACGCAGAACAACATGATCCAAATCCTTGACGGTTTTTGTCGAAACGACCAGGCAGGCATGTACGATGATGTTGACAACTTGGGACACGGTTACTGCTGCGTGTCGGAACAATGGAACATATCTGGCAGCACCCAAGAAGCAAACTGGCGCTCAACGATGAGCAGAATACACACTTGGTCTGTATGTCCTACTGGGTATTTCCTCACAGGTATCTACAGACAAACGGGCGACGGGAGACTGAATTCTTTAAAAAAAGGCCAGTGTCACAAACCCCGCAACCACCCTTCTCGTTACGGCGCATGTGAAGACCACTCCGTCCATCCTTGTTTGCGTCGGGGAGAAGGTTGTTGCCGCTGTCCGTACGGTAAGCTTGTTGTCGGTCTGTACCGTGACGGCTGTAGCGACTTGGGCTGTATCATCAAACTGCGATGCTGTTCCATGGTTGATTAAGATCAAACTCAGAAGAGAAAATGTCAAGAACTCAACGAAGAAAACACAAGCTTAGGTGAACAATTCTCTTGCATCCGAAAGTTTTGTTCAAAAGTTAAAATGTTTTGAAGACCAATCCACAATAAAACTATTGAAACTAGCAAGTTGTTGTTGTTGTCTTATCACCAAAAATATTATAATATTTCTTGATCCTGGAAACGCGTACATTTTTCAATCACAACAATGTTATTTCATTAATTTTAAAACATAATCTTCAATAGGGGTGCAGGACATTACCCCTTCCGTCAATTACCCCCCCCCCCCTCCGGACATTCCCTGAAGCTATTATCCCTGTCAATTACCCCCCGCCCAGTTATTGATAGGGTGAGGATAGGTTTGATATGAGAGCTCCAAGCGAAGTCCCTGATTCCATCTAGCGCTAAAGATTACCTAACTTAGGAAAAGACAAAGACTAGTAGGCATCAATCTGCCTCCACAATGCTCTCTACAATGCTGCACTACGCAGACGACACTCAGATCTGAAATTTTACTTAACTTAATCAATATACTCATATAACTGCACGTGTCATGTAAAATGTTATTTATATTAAACAATTTCATATAGATCTATTTTATTACATCCCATAAACCGTTGACCTTATTTTCATTATAATCATGGACAAAAATTAAAGCCGAACACACTATGACGCTACACAATATTAAAATGAAATGTATCTCGCTACACGCTATGCGCTCTTTACACAGTTGCATGTGGGTAATATACAAGCAAATTAAAATCTAATAAACCCTCATAAGATCATTCAGACATGTTAGAATTATTTGAAGGTTAATTAGTTTTTGCATGGAAATAAAGGATTACCAAATTAGAAGAAAAAAGATACATTTTCAAGCGGTATTGTGGATTGAAACTAATAAAGTAAGAATACAAAATAAATGTATTCAATGTTTGAACTTAATTTAAGTTAAATGCATATTAACAATACCTATTGTTACATTCTGTTTGCTTACTGTAGAATAGGTTTTAAAGTTTAATTCTCAATGAATTTACACAGCTGTTTGCATTCACGCTGATTTCAATATCCCAATTTCTGTTTTCTTCATTACTTGCAGAGTTTCTTCCAAGCATCTCTTCGGAGGGGTGCCGCCCCCCCCCCCCCCCCCGGAAAAAGGCTACCGCCACCCCCACCCCCCTCGAACGAAAGGGAATTTATATAGAAAATATATACTTTTAACAGTGACCGCCCCTCGGAAATTTTATCTCCCCCCCCCCCCCGAAAATTTGAAGTAAACTTTAGCCAACCCCCTCCCCAAAAATTTCAAGAGACGGAGAAAAAAGTCTGGAGGAAACACTGTTTACTTGCTTAAATTTCTGATGCACTAATTTCATAGTTACATGATTTAATTAACCGCCGTTTAAAATATACGTATATGTCTTGTAAGCAGATTCTTTTTATCTTTTCGTTCCATATTTCATACCGGCGCCCGGGACGAACCATAAATTATGCGCCCTTCCATTTATATAGATATTCACGTTGGTAAAAAACAAATCCCCCCCCCCCCCCACCAACTTGAATAGGTCAGGGCGCTTTTTCTCTTTTACCATGGAGTCAAATATTTGAATTGATGTAGAAAACAGTTTTAAAAATCCGTAAAGTCAGGTAGCAGTATATTTTCTAAAGCTTGACTGCGGACAATTCAGTCATACAGCTTAAAATGAGTCTATGACAAAACAAAATCTACCGTATGTGGCGCCCCCCCCCCCTTAGGGTCGGCGCTCTGCGCAATACGCCTCTGCATGGACACTAACACCACAACCTTCACTATTCTACAAAAGTCAATTTTTCATCCCTCTCCCCTTCAAAGTCATAAATATAAGGGTATCGCTTCATGTGAAATAGTTTGAGGGATACTAATGGGGTGATGAGCGAATGACCATGAGTTATGTGCTGTTTCCTTTCATTAAATATAAGTTTATTGTCGATAATACAGAATTATGAGAAACAAAATAACACCCACCAGAAGGTAGTTGATTATCGAAAAAAATTTTTATGAATTGGGTTTACATTTTAAAATAAGTGAGGCGATTTCCTTAAATCGTTTCTTCTCGGCATACTTTAGAGCGTTGCACCCAGCAAAGTTAACAACGTCTGTATCCGCCCCTTCATTCAGGAGAATCTCCACAACGTCCTTGTGACCTCTTGACGTGGCGAGGATGAGAGCTGTGGACCCCAGACTGTTGACGTCGTTGATTTGCGCCCCCTTCTCCAAGAGTAGCTTCAGCACCTCAACACTCCCCGCATGTGCCGCAAACATCAAGGCGGTCCAGTTAGGGTTACTTTTAAAATTCACATCACAATCTCTCTCCAGCAATAGCTGGACGATCTCTAGGTGCTTGTGGTAGCTCGCACACATTAAGAGGGTGCACTTGTCGTTGATGGTTTTGTTTAATACATCTTTGCCTAGATTGTAAAATTCTACTTTCGTTTTAAAAGCTGAGTAGTCGCCCTCTCTAATCATTTTCATCAGATCCGCAATAAGTTCCGGTACCTGTAGAAATTAAAATACGTCAATAATAGCTTTCCCTGATTCCGTTTATTCTCTCTCTCTCTCTCTCTTTCTCTCACTCTCTGTCTCTTACTCTCTCTCTCAGAAATCTAGATCAGGGGTCTCCAAACTACGGCCCGCGGGCCGGATGCGGCCCGCAAAGTCCTCTCATCCGGCCCGCGGAGATCTTTTTGTCCAAGGAAAAATCGTTTGTTGGTGATGGCTGAGGAAGTTTGCCCAGAAAAATCAAAGACATGCCTGGAAGAAACTGGCCTCCGAACTGAAATTTGATAGTTAATGCGGCCCTCAGACTAAAAAGTTTGGAGACCCCTGATGTAGATTATTACGGCAATACGTCTTAAGATAGTTACTTCTTTGTCTGCACAATCAAGCAGTATTATTTTTTCCTTAAAACTCTATTAGCTTACTGCAGAAATCTATCTGAAAAAAAAATATGTCCTAACTTGTCTGGTAGTTTTAGGTAACTGCAGAAATCTATCTGATAAAAATATCCTGACTTGTCTGATAGTCTTTGGTTTTTATAGAAGTCCATCTAATAAAAATATCTATTCTTGTCTGATAGTTTTAGGTTACTAATATTACTATAGAAATATGATAAAAATGATAAAACGTGTCTATTATTTTTGGATTTTATAGAAATCTATTTGACAAAAAATGTCTAATCTAGTCTTATGGTTTAAGTTTACTATAGAAATCTAGCAGATAAAAAATATCCTAACTTGTCTGATAGTTTAATTAATGTAGGTATGTTGTGACTGCAGGACATTCCTGTGGGCAGCCAGCCCTGGGGAATACCTGATCTTTATGGGGAAAAATTTAAGTCAAATGTGGAGTTTTAATGTTAAATTGGACATCAGTTCTTAATGAAATCTACTTCGTGTATTTTAGGGCGGCCAAGTTTGTGAGAGGCAATTGAAAATCCCAAGCAGGCTTAACAGCATCAGAGTTTCTTCCAGGCATCTCTTCGGGGGTGCTCTGCCCCCCCCCCCCCCCGAAGAAAGTCTACCCCCCCCCCCCCCCCCCCGAACGAGATGAAATTTATATAGTAAAAATATACTGTTACTAGTGTCCGCCCCCCGAAAAATGTTAACCGCCCCCCCCCCCCCCCCATAAATATCGAGTGCCCCCCCAGGGAAAAAAATCTGGAAGAAACACTGAACACCATTTTGCATTTTAAGTAGACCTAACAGTGTTTTAATAGACCCAATATTACCTCTGAAATGTCGATACTCATCTCTGCCATTAAATGCTGCACAACGAAGAGAAAAAATACACAAAGTATCTGTGATAAAGAATATAAAATAATAATTACGGTTATAGTGGTATTCCATTTTATAAAGCAACAAGAAAATATTACAATAAAAGCGTATAGCCTATATATATATATATATATATATATATATATATATATATATATATATATATATATACAATATAAGTTACAATAACGACATCAGATAGCACGCTCAAGTCTACTCATTTCATATGCATTAGAATTGAAAGGCTTTAGGACAAAAGGATTACACTATTGGTGACTTAGTTACTAAAACAGTTGGTCCTATGCCTAAGCCTAATTTAATTAGTAAACAGGCTATTACATAGGTTTACTCAAATCCTGTATTTTGGAATAAAACATCATAAAATACCAGACTTTTTTCTCCGGGGGTGCACTTGAAATTATCGGGGTGGGGGTGGGGGGGGGGGGGGGCGGACAACAATTTTCGGGTTGGGGGACGGACACTGTCAAAACTATATATTTTCTATATAAATTCCATTTCGTTCGGGAGGGGGGGGGGGGGCAGTAGATTTTCTTCGGGGGGTGGGGAGATGCCTGATGGGCTGATTGCGATGGAGGGTGAAAAAAATAGTCATATTATTTTTTTTTTTATATTAGTGTCTACTTAGTAGTCCTAAGCCTCAATCGTAACACATTGATTTCAATAATCGTACGAGAAGTTCAGACTTCAGCACATTTTCCTCTCTGAACTCTAAAGCCACTAGAGATTTAGATTATTAAAACTAAAATTTAAAATTAAAACCCATCTAATAAAGAGAGTTATAGGCCGATCTGAGTAATAATAATAGTGTGGTCATCCATATATGACGTCACGCTTTTTGACGATTTTTACCTCCTCCCCTTCCCTCCGTCACACGTCGTCACAAAAAGCCAGAACCCCCTAAAATGACGCCACACCAGAGGCGTAGCAACCCTTCCCGGCGCCCGGGGACAAACTTTTCGATTTGCACCCCCCACCCCTCGAGATTTCGATTTGCAACCCCCCCTCCTCAAACTTCCGATTTGCAACCCCCCCCCCCCTCAAACTTCCGATTTGCACCCCCCCCCCCCCCCCGTCAAACTTTCAATTTGCGCCCCCTCAACCTTTCAATTTATTTTTCCAACCCATTTTGGCGCCCCCTAAGCTCGGCGCCCGGGGACATATGTCCCCCCCCGCCCCCCCCCCCTCGCTACGCTACTGCGCCACACCTCAACCTATAACCCCCCTCAAAAGTGCAGTTGAATTTTTTTAAAACATCGATATTTTTCTAAAATCTTGTCTAAACTATTACAATTTATTAAATCAGTTATCTAAAATGCGAAATAACGTATAAAATTCGTTTTCTAACATTGCTTTTTTATAATGCAAAAATGTGACGTCGCAACATCTGAACGCCCCCCCCCCCCTCCCCCTCATCACACATCGTCACAAAATTCCGGCCCCCTCCCCCATCCCCTTACGAGTGTGACGTCATTTATGGACAGAGTTTCTTACAGGCATCTCTCCGGGGGGCCAATTTTTACCGCCCCCCCCCCCCCCCCCGAACGAAATGAAATTTATATAATTTATATAGAAAATATATACTTTTAACAGTGTCCGCCCCCCCCCCCCGAAGAAAGTCTACCGCTCCCCCCCCCCCCCCGAAAATTTCAATAGTGTGGTCATCCATATATGACGTCACGCTTTTTGACGATTTTTACCTCCTCCCCTTCCCTCCGTCACACGTCGTCACAAAAAGCCAGAACCCCCTAAAATGACGCCACACCAGAGGCGTAGCAACCCTTCCCGGCGCCCGGGGACAAACTTTTCGATTTGCACCCCCCACCCCTCGAGATTTCGATTTGCAACCCCCCCCCCTCCTCAAACTTCCGATTTGCAACCCCCCCCCCCCCCCCTCAAACTTCCGATTTGCACCCCCCCCCCCCCCGTCAAACTTTCAATTTGCGCCCCCTCAACCTTTCAATTTATTTTTCCAACCCATTTTGGCGCCCCCTAAGCTCGGCGCCCGGGGACATATGTCCCCCCCGCCCCCCCCCCCCCTCGCTACGCTACTGCGCCACACCTCAACCTATAACCCCCCTCAAAAGTGCAGTTGAATTTTTTTAAAACATCGATATTTTTCTAAAATCTTGTCTAAACTATTACAATTTATTAAATCAGTTATCTAAAATGCGAAATAACGTATAAAATTCGTTTTCTAACATTGCTTTTTTATAATGCAAAAATGTGACGTCGCAACATCTGAACGCCCCCCCCCCCCTCCCCCTCATCACACATCGTCACAAAATTCCGGCCCCCTCCCCCATCCCCTTACGAGTGTGACGTCATTTATGGACAGAGTTTCTTACAGGCATCTCTCCGGGGGGCCAATTTTTACCGCCCCCCCCCCCCCCGAACGAAATGAAATTTATATAATTTATATAGAAAATATATACTTTTAACAGTGTCCGCCCCCCCCCCCCCCCGAAGAAAGTCTACCGCTCCCCCCCCCCCCCCCCCGGAGAATAAAGTCTGGAAGAAACACTGTTTATGGATGATCCCTAGTGCCTATTAGGTCTAATAATAATAATAATAATAATAATAACATAGGGCTAATAATAACAATATGCCTAATAATAATAATAGGTCTAATAACAATAATAATGACAACAATAATAATAATAACAAATGCCTACTATTCCATTAGCAAAATCAATGGTATAGAGAAGTAGACTATCGATTAGGCCTATAAAGATAGAATACTATGATATGATAGCCATCTAAGATCTATCCCTAGATTCTAGATCTAGATCTATACTTTATTACTTATACTATAGGCCTAGTTAGTACTAGTTACTGATCTAGATCTAGATTTAGATCTTAGTACTTAGTATTGTTAGTAGTTAGTAGCCTACCAGAATATAAGTCAAAATCTAACTATTTCATTAGATCTAGATCTGGGCGGAATATTAAAAAAATAAAGTTATAAAAAAAAGACAAAAACTCACTAGATCTAGATCTAGACAAGATCTAGAATCTACGCAATACACCAAGAGTCTAGAAAATCTAACCAACCAAACCCAACCCGTTTTATTTAGGTCAATCGCCTTTGTGTCCACTGCCGAGGGACAAAAATAGCTTTGGCCCAACACAAAAACTCGGACGTCCACTAGGCCTTCTTTAAAACGACGCCGAGAATTAAAAAAAAAAATTCTATTCAAGGGACCCGTGTATAAGTCAGTTTAAACAGATAATCGGCCATTATAGATACTCTAGGGGTATTTACTTATATACATAATAAAAAGGACAACGAAGAGGGCACATTTAAAAAAAAAAAAAAATAATATAATTGTTTCCCAGCGGTAAGGGAAATAATTAAGATAATTTAATTATGTAATAAATACCGAGTTTTTTCCCTTTGCTAGAATCAATATATAACTACAGTTGACCGTATAAAAGGTTGATTTTACATTAACTATTAATTTAAATCTGAATATTTTAGATAATCAGGCTCTATATACGTTGCAACGATCAATTTTCATTTCAATATACAAAAAAACAAAACATTTAGCAATCTAAAAATGAATTTAACAATATTTTGATGCCACGCTTTTTTTGAGATTTTGTATCCCCCTCCGTCACAAATGCTAGACATCCCCCCTCCACCCAAAATGACGTCAGTTCAACATACACCCACGCTCATTTTTGAAAAATAGTTTATTTTTTTCTACAATATTGTCTAAACTTGGGCAACATACAGTCCTTTAATCAATTTTTTATTACAATTTATTAAAACAGTTTTCTAAAACGCAAAAATAATGGCTAAAATTCCATTTCTAACTTAATTTTTTGTGATGTCACACTATCTGACACCCTCCTTACCCCTCATCATACAACGTCACAAAACTACGGACCCCTCCTGCCCCCTACGTTTGTGACGTCATTTACGGACGACCCCTAATTAAATAGCTATGTCACGCGTGCCTTAAGCACTGCCACTAAAGTAACAAAATGATAAACGCCACAACCTGTGTTCGTGTTCTAGAACCTAATATGTGCACAATCTATTGTCAACGAAAACAAATGGTAAAACTTACAAGATAAGCAACTGTCCATAAAAATAAAGGCCAAACACTCTGGCTGGTTTCTATTGCACAATACAATAAGCGTAATGGTAGGTCTATTTGTAGGACTCTGTGGGGTCGTCGACTGATGCAAGCGGGGTGTAACATGTCCTATTACAAAAGGCCCATAAATCTTGAACGGGGCATGGTGATGAAACTGAAGCGATTTTTGGGCAATAGTCTACGCTTAGACAAAGCCTAGACGTTTACAGAGGCGTTGCGTAGCGACCCTTCCCGGCGCCCGGGTACATACTTTCGATTTGCACCCCCCCCCTCAAACTTTCGATTTGTTTTTTCAACCCATTTTGGCCCCCCCCCCTAAGGTTGGCGCCCGGGGACATATGTCCTCCCCCCCCCCCCCCTCGCTACGCCTCTGGACGTTTAAGAAATTGTTAATGGCCTTTTTTTAAAAAATCCTTATAGCCAAATAAAACTTTGTCAGAATAAAAATAAAATAATCATAGAACAGCTTATTGCTCTTAATTCCATTTATGCATTTAAATTCAATGCTTTTCAATTGTAACCTATGAGAGCGACATATTTTTATTTTCTGATGACACTTTTTAATATTTGATACAGTAGTTTTTTAAACTGAATAAACTAAACTTGTGATGAAAAGTTCATATAATGGTTAAGAAACTACATCAGTATTTAAAAACATTTATGTGTACACAAGTGAGTTCAATGAAATCCCCCCCCCCCCCCCCCCCACATAATAATAAAACAACTAATTGTGGCATTGAACATGTTATACTGGAACTACACTGGTAGCTAACATCTCATGAATACAACCCTCCTAAAGGTACCATCATTTTAACACAACCTTTGTCTTTCTAGGAAAAAAACTCACTTTATTTATGAATTTTAATAGTACAATCTATCCCGAAAGTTTCAAACACCAAACATCACTATCGATCCATGTCTCGCGATGTGAATCAGTGTACTAATCTAACTTTCACATTTTGATTGACATCGAGTGGATTTGAGCGTGTATAATATCTGTTGTTGTCTACAGTGCGCCATTAATAACCGAACATCAATCCTTCAGTCCAACACATTTGGAAGATTTTGTGCATTGACATTCTGCTTTGTTCTAAATATTGGTAGGCCTGGATTTTCTGGTCTAGTTGGTAATTTTGTTAGACTGGAAACCGCCATCCTGAGGGTGCCGCTACTGTGTCCCCAGCAGTGTTTCTTCCAGACTTTTTTCTCCGGGGGAGGGGGGGGGGGCGGTCAACATTTTCCGGGGGGGGGGGGGGGGGCGGCGGAACTAGTAAAAGTATATTTTTACTGTATACATTCCATCTTGTTCGAGGGGAGGGGGTAGACTTTCTTCGGGGGTTGAGCCCCCCCCCCCCCCCCCCCCCAGAAGAGATGCCTGGAAGAAACTCTGGTCCCTCCCCAGCTCACTGATATTATAGAATACGTCTTGGCTGAGCGATCAGCATTAGACTAACTAGGCCTGCTACACACAACTGACCCAAACTACGTCACACGTATGTTGTTCAGGCTTGGGTGATATTGTGATATGATTCTCCTGTGGTATGTCTAACGTAATATGTCAACATAGGTTGGGGTAGTGTAGGCTGTTTTGTATTGATACGGGTAGGTAGTTTTTAAATTAAACTAAGGTTCCCATTATAGACCTAACGATCTATAGGACAGACGTTTCTCAGAATATTAAGGGTCAGATCTATGCCCGGCGGCATTAGGATTACCTACCACGAGCAAGATAGCAATCAGAACTAAGTTGACGCAGGGACAGCTAAGAGTCCTGATGGAGATCCAAACTTTAGACCTATAGGCTCGCGGTCGAGCGCTCTATCACTTGACTATCATTGAAGTGGTTATTTCCGGAGGTTCAAATACATATTTTTAAAAATAATCTCAAACAAAAAAATATTACAACATAATTTTCCTGTAACATCTTATTCACGATAATTACCTAACCAAACTATGAATACTACCATCATAGCAAATAAAACAAACAACAGTTAACTACAACATCCGAAACCAGCATTTCGCCACACAAAGTAAATACACAGCTGCTCAGCATAAACCATACAACTGCTCACCAACTAAAACACTGACAACAACGACACATAAAAAAACAGTAAACACCTTTCTGTTTTAATTTAAATTGTTGTATTGTGTCCAGCAATATTTTCAAAATCCTCCTTTCACATGGCAACAACTATATTTTTATAGAAATTTATTTCAACAAACTCCTTTCTAAAACTGCAAAAAAAGTCAATCATTCATATATGTTAATGAATTATGATTGTTGCTCGTTCTATATTGTTAGCTGCAAGTTGGTTGCCTTTCACTGCTGTCTTTGTAATCAAATCAGATTCTTCACATGAAGCGACATGTATTAAGGAAACATCACATTCTGAAGTTAAATAAAAGTAAAATGTTAAATGTTGTAAGTAAATTAAAAAGTTAGTAAAACATCGGATATATAATATAGTTAAAAAGAGTACTTTTTAGATGGGAAAATTGTAACGTCACATTTTTAAAGACCTGGATTCCCTTTCCCATAAATACATCAGCACACAATTCCAACCCCACCCTCTCCTGCTGGAGTGTTACAACATGTATTGATGCTACCTCCCCCCCCCCCTCCTCCCACCAAAATATTTGACAGCTAGCACATTACAACACTATATACTCCATGAATTAATAAACAAATTGTTTGGATTTTAGATGATAAGTTTTTGGGTAATTTTCTAATGACATTGCACATACATACAATCAACCGATGAAGAATAAAATAAATACAAGACATTTTATTTACCCAACTACTGTTTAAACAAGTCCCAGTTTTGCTCCCTGTTTTATGAAGTGTTTCTTTTTTCGTCTCAACAACTTCATTGTGTGCCTAAAATAGATACTCATGTTATCAAAATGTTAAATTGTTAGGGTTTTATTTTAACAAAATCTGAAAGTTCTACACTGTGTCCACGTCTCACCTGTATTTGTCATCTTTGATAAAATCTTGTTTAAATGCAGTAGGTGTTAAACAGTCAATATTCACCACTCCTATAAGCCTTTCAGCATTTGTAACCTAAACAACAATAATTCACTTTCAAATATAGGTTGGAGTAAACTTAAAATATTTTTAAGTGTATGTATAGTTATATGGATTGTGTGAGAGTAAACATAATTTATTGTAAGTTAAGAACATATGTTATATGCTAACCAAACTTGAAAAGTCATTCAATTGTAACCTAATGAAAATGAAAATTTCTTCCTACCCTTTTTATTTTGACTAGTCTATTTTTATGGTAAATAATCAATCCACAAGCCTTGGTCTTTATGTTATCTTTGGGAAAACCAAATGTGATGTCTAGAGGCGTTTCCTGTTGATAGCAGTTGAAGAAATGAAAACAGTTGTGTAATTTTTCTTTAGAATTAATTTAAAAAAAAATGACCTATAGTTATATAATAAATGTTAAAAAAATTAAATTTGTTTTGAACATGATGTCCTGAAGCAAAAACACAAATTTTCAATAACCTCTCCTAGATTGCAGTTGTAGGTTTTGGAAAAATGAAAATAGTCAGCATCAAGAATTGATTTCACTTCAATTCCTCGTAGAATTATCTTTACGTCATGCTTGAGGTAAAGAACTCTGCAGAATTCCTTGAAGAAAGAAAAAAGTGGTGTAAGAAAATCTTTAGAATGTTCTTTACAAAATTACATTTTACAATAAAACCTATAAATTAAAATAATTTCTAATAGTAAATATAAGGAAATTTGTTTACAAAACTTCTCGTTATCAAGCATACAACTACCATGGAGCAGCAACACATTTAAGGATATCTAAGCTAAAACTGCCAACGCATAAACAATTTTCAGAATAACAACCATATAACGTTACTTTCTCTATAAACTAACTAAAATTACCCGCAGTGACTTTATGTTATCTGGTGAAGTTTGAAAACACAGGATGTCACAGTGGTCAAAGTGATAGCCCAGTCCTTCACCTTTTAATCTGATAAGAAATAAAGTAAGGTTTATATAAGTACACTGACAGGATTTAGTCACTTATTCACTCACACACCCCGCCACCATTTACTTCACACGGTACATTATGTAATGCATGAAGTATATTTTGATGCAGTTTAAAACCTCTGACTATAAGTAAGTCAAGTCATTTATTTCTTTACTGAACAATAATAAAACGCGCTATCCTTTACATTATATTATCTGTGCAAAATAAACTGCTAAGGGTAGTTTATAGACCAATAATTATTTTTGGGAAAGTTTACCAGAAAAAAATACAAAAAAAATAATATTGCACAAAAAAAACCCTGTATTTTAAGCAGCACATTTGAAATCATAGCTTTTTAATTAACATTTTTTACACATGTTTAAAACAACTTACTTTGCAAGATTGTGAATCTTGATCATAACTCTCTTTGATGACGGTGATTCACAAAATTTTCTTATCTCATTTTTAAGCTCATTTTCAGTCTTAAACATTGGATTCTTTAACACTGATCTCAGTGTACTAATGTCAAAGCTAATGCTGCGTGTTAGTAACGGTAGTAAAGTCAATAAAACATTTTTTTAAAATTGAAAGAAAATTAAAACTAATAGAAGTATTACATATATAAATGTAGTACACACAAATGTATAGTTTTCAGCTATGAAAAGAAGAATAGGTGATGTATCAGGTTTTGTCCTGATAAAATGTTATATAACCCAAAGAAAGAATAAATATATCAAGCTTGTTTTAAAATAAAAACATTGTATTTCGAATAACATGCATTATGTACATCATAGGGGATGGCATGGCCTAGCAGTAGAGAGCTAGACTGCTAACCTGAGAGTCTCAAGTTCAAATCCAGATTCAAATCAGTGGTTCGTCAATGAGTCAACCCAGTTTAGGGAAATAAAGGCGGCTGGGCATAGCGCTGACCACACTATCCCTTCATATGCTGATGTCTCTGAATCAGATTAACTCTACTTCATCTACCCCATGTGACTTGGGCACAAACGGGAGATAATGATGACGTACAGCATACACATAACACAAATAAAATTTGAAAGTTTATAAAAGGATATGTCCTGGAATTCCATACTCGACTCGAGGTGCCACCAACGTTTCACCGTCAGTTGACATTAAGTAGGAGGGAGACAAATATGTAACTGCTAGAGACCCTTTGGTTTTTGTAAACATTAGAACATCGTTACCTAGGCAACGGAGGATGTCACGCAACTTAGACCTGTTGAGAAATGGTTTAAACAACTAGTAGATTTGATAAGGACAGAGGGAAAATAAATAATTCTTTTTAATTATAAGACTGTGGATGGTATAGATGCCGGTTAAACTTTAGGGTATAGGAACAAGCTGTGTGGCTTGAATAATATATAATAATAATAATATATAACAATAATATATAATAATGTAAAATTCTATTGTGATCTGGTTCACTTTAATCCACCATTATCTAGTTGCTATTTAAACATAGTAACTAATGTTTGTGGAAATATAAGCATTTATACTTGTCAAGTATATTAATATTATCATGTCACAGTGTATAAAATTTTAGGGCTATGGACGTGAAACAGAAGTAATTGATCAGGGGCAGGTGGGGTCCAGTGGCAGTAATCGAGGTGAAATAGCGATAAAATTTAGGTGAGTAGCAGTTTGAAAAAAGGGTAGTGTACTGATTTAAAAAGATAATTATATTGCCAAGAATTTTAAAATCTTTTAACACTGTATGTCATTACTGTATTTTACAGTGACAGAGGGGCCTAACGGTAGAGAGCTACACTGCAACACATAGTCTTGAGTTCAAATCCTGGTTCAAGTCAGTAGACTGCCCTGAGTCCACCCAGCTCTGATGGGTACCTACTTCACGTTAGGGAAAGTAAAGGCAGCTAAGCATAGTGCTGACCACACTATTCCTTCATATGCCAAGGTAATAGAAACAGTGAACTCTAATTCCCTTGCCCCATAGACCATCAGGTTTGGTAGGGGAACTTTACTTACTGTATTTTATAGAATTTAACAACTCTTATAAAAATTGAAACATACAAAAGCATTGTTGACAGATCCTCATAGTCTAAGTCAATATCATCATAGACAAACTCCAAACATGGTTTGTGTTTGATATCAATCGTATCAATTTTAAGGCAAGATGTCTTGTACTCATATGCAAAGTCTGTAAAAAAATATAGTTAAAAATCATACTGATATCATTGGCTACATAAGGTAAGTTTTCTTTTGATAGGCATTAATTTATACTTCCAGTAATTGCACTTATAAGATATAAAGAATTTTTCAGTCAAGCACAAGCCTACATTTAACACTTACCAATCATTTCAGCAATCGGATGAAATGAGCTACTCATGTAATTTGATGTAATCATCTTTGAAATCACCTATTCAAGGGACAGCATTCAATAAGTAGATATTTAAATTACAATAAACAATTAAGTCATTTAATTAAGTTGAATATAGCTATTTTTAAAGGGGCTAAATAACAATTAATTATTTGAATATAGCTTTTTGAGTGGGCTTAAACACCAACTAAACAAAAATTAAGTTTAGTTCCAGTTTTAGATAATCTAGAATCCAAAACTACAAAATTTCAAAACTTGAAAAAATATTTATCTCCCTGAACATGACTTGACAAGTTTGAATACTGAAAATAAAGTAACATGTTATTGTTCAGTATTTACCTTTTTAGCCTCTTCACAAACATCACCTGTCTTTGCTATTTGAAAAGCTGTCAAACCTGCACTGTCTTTTATGTCAGCTCTTGCTTGATGACCCAGAAGCTGTTTAAAAATGTTGACATGACCTTTGAAGTGCAGTAGATCCTAATCTGTTAGTAGCATCTATGTCAGACCTAGCACGCAACAATACATTCACAACATCTTTGTGCCCGGAATTTGCTGCAAACATTAAAGCTGTCCATCCAGCACTACTTTTTAGATGGACATCACATTTTAGTTCCATCAAGTATTTGACGATTTCTGTACTACAGTAGTGAGAAGCACACATCAACCAAGAAATCGTACCATCAAATAGAGAGTCTAAAACTTCACTAGTATCAAGTTTATTTTCTTGTAAAGATTTCTTGTAACTCACAACATCGTCCAATCGAACACTCCGCAGCAATTCTTCGTTAACCAGAAAATCTCGAGGCTAAAAAAAGGCGAAAATTAAAAAAAACAATTTTTTTTTAACTACTATAATAGTAAAGCATATGTTAATTTATATTTTTCAGAAACAATATAATGTTGGGTTGGATTGAAAGAAATATATATTTATGTATGTGTATATATATATATATATATATATATATATATATATATATATATATATATATATATATATATACATACATACATACATATACATAGAAGCCTACATTCGTATATGTTTGTGAGTCAAAGTTGTGAATGTTGAAATTAACTTTTTAATATGATTTAATTTAAAGTTAAAGATATTTATAAATTACATAGTTTTATTAAAAAGGATAAAAATGAAATGATATTAGCACTTAAGGTGTATATTTTGTTACCATTTTGTCTTTGAGCAAGTCCCAATGCTGTGAAAGCCGTTATATTTTGCTATTTCAAGAGCAGTCCAGCATGCGTTGTCTTTATAAGTCGGGTCAGCCCCACAGTCCAGCAGCTTCCTAACAACGTGCTCATGACCCTCGTCTGCGGCTATATGGAGTGCAGTGGATTCAAAGCTGTTAACTGCATCAATATCCTCTCCTTTGTTTATCAGTGTCTCTACAATCTTTATGTGTCCTTTTAATGCAGCAAACATCATTGCAGTCCAGCCAGCAATGTTTTTAATGCTAACATCACAACCACAATCATCAATTAAATAATCGATGATTTCAGTGCGACCATGATACACAGCATGCATTAACAAGGTGCTAAGGTCATCAAGGAGAATTCTGGGAGAATCCGCAATCTGTTTTCTCTCTTCCTTTTTAAATTTGCTTAATGTAGTTTTAACATAGTCACTATCGTTGTCTCTTATTCTTGAAATCAGCTGCTGTTTTAGCTATATAAAGATCATTAAAAATTCATTAGACATTCAAATTTAAGGGATAGGTCAATGTAAAGAGTATGGTAAAATTGTATGGATAACATAAGACAGAGTTTCTGGGGGGGTTTCGAAGCAGAGGGCACTGCACCATGGAGGATACCCACCTTCCCTCCCCGTACGAAACAGAAATATAATTTGTATAGAAAAAATACATACTTCAACCAGTGTCCGCCACCCACCCCCTCAAATTTTATGTGCATATCCCAGAAGTTTCAAATGCTATCCTTCCCCACCCAGCAGATAAATGTCTGAAAGATAACCAGGCAACAGAAGAGCTAAAACTTACTTCAAAATTGGTAGGTGTTGTCCTCGTAGATAGCTGACATTCTACACACCTGTCTTTTGGCCAGGCCAGTGACGACTCCTAATAATTGAAAAATACATGAAGTTTTATTCTAGAAGACAATTTCTACCCCTTCATGAATATTGGACGGTGTGGCCTAGCTGTAGAGCGCTAGATAGGCAAGATAGCTAACTTGAAAGTCTTATGTTCGAATCCAGGTTCAATTAAGTGGAGCGTGCCTGAGTCCACCCAGCTCGGATGGGAGAGTAAAGGCGGCTGGGAATAGTGCTGACCACATTATCCCTTCATATGCTGAGGTCAAGAAACTTATGTTTTATAGGCCTAGTTAAATTAATTAATTAAAAATGGGGATGACTGTAAGACATTCCTGTGTTCACCAACAAGGCATTGATGGGTCACTGGGTCATATACCTGACAATTTTAGGGGAAAAGTTAAGTTAACCCTAAGCTGTGGAGTTTTACTGTCTTGTGTGATACAATATATTTAATATTTAGCTGCTTAATTTGCTATATGGATGCCAGGTTTGGGAAAGTCATTCACATTTTTAGTACACCTACCAATCAAATAGAGAAATATTACCTTTGCATCATCTGGATTCATCTTTATCTCACTCATTTAAATGTTGCTCAACCAAGAGAAATAATACACAGCATAATACAGGTTTGCAATCAGCTGTATCACTGTAGGCCTATAATAAATAACCCTAAGAGAAAATGGAAATCCACTCATTCAAAATTATCATATCAAACACTCAATGTAGACAGTTGATAATCCATTTTAGTTGTTTTTTAGTGATAGCATAGTGTGACAAATGAAACATGAAACAAATACATTTAAAGGAACCATAGAAGAAAGAAAGTAATAAGTTAACTAATTCTAATTGTGACTGAGACTGTTTTATAACTCATACTCTACCACCACTATTACTATTCACTAACCCACTCACTAAACTGTCTATCATTAGGCCTTTGTTGTCAGTCTTAATTATTAGGTATTAACACAAATGAAGTTATAAAATTAATTAATTACAATTATAATTTAGATCTGTCATGTGGCAAATCAAAAATTCAACATTACTTACAAAACTTTGCTACACGTAGGGCGTCGCACATTGCCCGTAACTAAACAACTCAATGCTACCCTTTAATGTAGGTCAATAGCTTTGTGACCACTGGCACGGACAAAAATAGACTGGTCAAACTCGGACACACAACAGGGGCTGAACTACTAAGCAGCCAGACCACGCAGTGCGGGGATGGGGGGGGGGGGGGGGGGGGGGGGAGGTGGGGGTGATGAGGGTAGGGACAATTCCGATTTAAAAACCCAATGAATTTATTTTCATAATAATGTTTTTCGTGCAACTTGATTGTGGTTTTGTACCAAAAAAAAAAATAATTAAATAAGAAAAATAAAATAAAAAAGTCTACTATAGCAGTGATTGTTCTACAGTAACTAAGAAATATTTTTAGTTTTAAATATTTAAAAAATCTACATGAGCTTTAGTTTGAAAGATATGCAAACGTCACATTACTTCAATGACTTATTAGTTATTGTCCTTCTTTAAATAGTCTAATAGGGCTTTTGTACTAGATCTAGATAAATTAAAAATCAATTGCTTCTCCTAATTATGGTTCAAATAAGACATACTAAAGAATAGCATTAGTTATAAAAAGGAATATATTGAAAATTAATAATATTATATACATTTTTAAAAAATCACAAAAATAAACAGAACGCAAAAATAACATTATCCAAAACCAAAGGGTGAAAAAAAATAGTAACAGAGCAAGAAATAATAATAATGCCTAATATATAGATTTTCTAGATCTAGAAAAGATTTTAAAAATCTGTAAAGTTATAGATCTATAAAGCACGATGAGCTGAAAATAAAAATTTTAAATTCAGGAGTCTCTTTCTCACAAAGGTCACTATTGCGTCATAAGCCTTCCTTCGTTAGTAAAATTGGCGTGTGGGCTGTCCATAAATGACGTCACGTCTTTTCCTGATTGGGCTAGACTTTCGTAGAAAATGTTAACGTTGAGTTGATTTCATCTGCATATCATATACAGATTTTGTTTGGCTGAAAGTATTGTTATATCTATACTTAACACTGCAGATCACCACCCACACATAACGTCTATAATATAAATAAAACCCGACACTCAACTCGTTTCACACAAATAGCTATCAGCTACAAAACGTGTTTATTGAATGATTATAATAAAAGCCTATCCGATTTTACGCCTAGGCCATGGGGAGGCTGGGAGGTATGCAGTTTGTTCCACGAAGTCATTTCGTACAAACTTGAACTATTGTCAATGTTATTGTTCATGCAATACTTTTTCGAAGTAGATCGAGACTTTTGGTGCAGTTTCTACAAGGGGTCGTCCATAAATGACATCACACTCGTAGGGGGTCCGTAATTTTGTGACGGTGTGTGATAAGGGGGAGGGGGGGGGGGTCAGATGGTGAGACGTCACACTTTTGCATTATGAAAAAAGGAATGTTAGAAAACGAATTTTAGACGTTATTTCGCGTTTTAGAAAACTGTTTTTTAAAAAAAATTGTAATAGGAATTGATTAAAATACTCTATTTTGACAGAGTTTAGACAAGATTTTGGAAAAAATATCGATGTTTTAAAAAAAATTCAAATGCAATTTTGAGGGGGGGGGGGGGGGGTTGTAGGCTGAGATGTGATGTCATTTTAGGGGAGGGGGGGTCTGGCTTTTTGTGACGATGTGTAACGAAGGGGAGAGGGGGGGGGGGGGGGTAAAAATCGTCAAAAAAAGCGTGACGTCATTTATGGATGACCCCCCAAGTCTTCGGAAGAATGAACATCAAATAGGAAAAAAACAACAACAAACAGACTGGTATTACTTATAAGAACAGGGTTCGCAACAACTGCTCAACAGACTTAAACACAGTTAACCTTTTAACTAAATGACCAACAACTTTTTTTACATAAAATTAATATAAAATTGTAAAACTTACAGGGATAACAAAGTGCAGAACATTTGAAGTATTTTTCTACTTCTCCAAAGTCGGTTTTAATTGTAGAATACAAGCAATTTGGGATACGTGGGCCTATGCCTATTTGTAGAAATCAGAAAATTTGTCGACTGATGCAAGCGAGGTGTAATGGTACCACATTTTAAAACCTTGGTGATGAAACAGTTAATAGAAGCAACTTTGCATTTTTATTTCCACCTAGCCTACCAACCCTGTAGGAGGAGAGGTAAAATGCGAGACTAAATCTAGCAAAATTTCTCTTATTTTATCGCCTCGCAATTTCGCCTTTTAACAACTCTCGTCATTGTATCATACCAACAATCTCGATGTTGAAGCTTTCAACGAAGAGATGCCTGAAACAATCACTTGTTTATGAAAACAAAATTTACATTGCTATGTTAAACGGCTCTTGATTACTACTTCGCCCTAATTACCACAGAGACAAACATCACATAGTACAGAAGGTCGTAGCAAAAGTAAATTGTAAAACTTACAAAGACGGCAACTGCAGATGATTATAAAGGTCTATTCCAGCCTATGTTACTCGTCACTCCTGTTTAAATTATAGAAAACAGCAAGCTGTACAGCATGCGGCACAGGGAGGCCTATTTGTAGCAATCAGACAAGTAGACATATGATGCAAGAGGACTGAAATGGTCTTACACTTTAAAATCTACTACTGTAGATTAAATAAAATGTAATAAATGTAAATAAACTCACACTTGTTCAGTTCATTTTTATTTCCACCGACTACTAAGGTCCTGCTATCAGAGGCGTAGCTAAGGAGGGCGGGTGAGGCGGCCACCAAGGACGCCGACCCTAAGGGAGCGCCAAACAGGGTAGATAATTATTAAAAGCTCATTCTCAGCAGGATTAATGTGAGACTGTCGAAATTGGCTGGAGTTTAGATAAATAAGCTAAATCTAGGAAATAATTTTAAGGGAATGTACTCTTGTATCCTTATTACGTTGAGGTATTTACAAGATAGGTTCCCTTGTACTACAATTAATTTAACTCCTATAACTTAGCTATTTTATAACTATAACGGTAAGTTATATAATCTAGTTATAATCTATCATGCCACTGGGGAGCCCAGGGCGCATCGGGTTACGAGACCGCCTGGGCGCCGGCTGATGCACTTGTGCAAATTTGACAGCTGCGCTGGACTTTCAATCAACGGATCCCAGGCGCAAAGATAGCCGCTGGAAAACAGCACCGTCTCATTGCCGTGGCGCCGCCATAGAAAAAAATCCTAGAAACTTTCCCAACTGCCAGAGTTTCTTTCAAGCAAATGTTTCCCAATTTTTCTTGGTGATTGGATGAAAACCAAAAACGTATAGAATTAGTAGCGCCATATAGACCCTGTTCGCCGACCCCTCCTCCCCCCTGAATGCCAATACCTGTACAGTAAAGAGGGGACTGGGGGCCTTTTTGAAACATTTAATTATGTCTACAGTAGAAAAGAAACTGGATTTCCTTTTTCATTTTAACATTATTTACATAAAACAAACATTAAAATTATAAGTTTAATTTTTTAAGAGGGAAAAGGGCCCTATGTGGCTTGGGCCCAGTGGCGTAGCGAGGTCGGGTGTCACCCAGTGCGGCACCTAATGGTGTCAACACTCCCCCCCCCCGTATGAAAAAAAAGTATGTATATGAATATATATATATATATATATATATATATATACATTCCATATTGACGTGTAAGTATGTGTATTCGCATGTGTATATGTATTCACATTTTTTCACGGGTTTGCCGTATACAGGATCTATCAGCAACAGCGTAATTTCGTTTGTGTGATCTCTCAGGGTCAGCCCTTAAAAACACTACACCTCAGTGTGACATCACATTACATCCCCACTGAGGCACGGTTATATTCCTGTGACTTTTTTCTGTTTTTTTTCCCTCTATTTTCCTACAATCGATTTGTTTAGATGTTGTAGCCAATACTTCGCCGAAGAGGGAAGTAATGGAGTAAATGGGACTAAGTAAACAGAAGGTATTCGTTACAAATGGCTAGAAATCTTTAAGATAACAATGATACTAGATCCAGTGACCAGAGACTTGGGTTTTTAGCGTCAGGGGCTTTAATGTGTCATTTTGATACCGTTAGCCAATTTTCATACTCGGAATAGCAAGGGTAATGTGAATTCGGTTAGCGTATGGTTTTCAAGATTGGACAGACTCTGGTACTAAAGCTTGTCATATAAACATGGTAATAATAAAGCATAAACAACAGCAGCATGCTTTATCATTCACGCTCAAGAAGATTTAGTACAAAAAGGGTTAATGTTAGTTCAGGTGTTTTTAGTGAAAATAAAATTTAACTGAAAAAAAAATATTCATCTTCATTATACCACCTGCAATAACTAACTTTGGGTAATTCGGGTGCAACATATCCAAATGCTATTTGATAACAATGGCTATCCCGTGAAACAGCTATAGTAGTGTTCAGTAGGCAGCCAAAAATTCGGCCTCGTACTAATGAGGTGCTCGTGACAATCAACTGCTCGTAACATCTGTAGACCTCAATAGCACAATGGTTGCTTTTTATAACAATACAGATTTAAAGTGTATTCTTAATATTATTAGCCCCTGACGACTTTAGTTTATTATAGTTATATTTTCTTATTTGTGCATACCTAGATACTAATAATGTAAAGATAAAACAAGGAACTTTGAGTTGCTGAAAATACCAATACCAATATCATTTCATTTTTTGCATTTAATTGTTTCTACATATTACTCATACTGTGTGTGTGAAGCCATTCAATGACTTATATTCTTAAAATAAAGTTGGAGTGTATTGATATATCTTTGGAGTGAAATTATTACAAAGTAATTATATATTTTAGACAATAGATTATATTAAAACTTATATACCTGCTTTATATTCTAAAAAACTTGTTCTTTTAGTATTATTTTTAATTTAAAATTAAGGTTCGATTCTAGTTTTAATGCTAATAATATTAATCCAGTTTTGTCATTTACATGTTATTAAAGTGTTATTAAATAGTGTATCTAATCATTATTAACAGAAGTAATTAATGAAGTAATAGCACACATTAATCCTAATGCAATAAGTTACTCAACTTGATGCAATAATAAGATAGAAACACTGGTTAACATATCCTTCCAAAAATATGAAAACTTTCATTTACTTATTCCACACACACTATCCCCCCCCCCCCCCTCCCAAAAAAAAAACCAATCTTTAAAACATTGTGATATATTGTTTATAATCTATAGTGTTTGATTACAACAAAAAATGATGCAAGTAAAGCACTTTCCTGAAACTAATTATCAATTTTCAGTAAACTTAAATATTTTTAAAGCGCACTATTTAAAAACTAATCTAATTATGATGCTAATTATGACATTTTTCATTCAATTATTTTGTTAGAAACAAAATGCACTAAATTACATGTTAGCTAGAAATACATAGTAACATATGCAAAAAAAGTATTTGACATCAAATATCTTATAGTGCATGTTGTTGATGTATGTTTATGATTTAACCAATACATATGTTATATTATTTTTTTTTTATAACAATCTCACATACGCATGATCAAAATTTACTATTAATAATGCTAAAAAAAAACACAAGATAATAAAAAGATCAAAGTTAACACTTGTATGTAAATATTGTTATACATACACTCAAATGAGAATTGTGTAATGAGATTTGTAATAGTCAATGAAACGAGTAGATAGTGCGTTGTGATTATTGGCCATGTCGGACACAGTTGTGCTTAGTGCAAAGAAAACTATACATTTTTATATGCCCAAACGTGAACGTGGATGCATGTATCTGTATTAACATCTCGCAATGTATCAACACGCTTACGCACAGTTTATGCGTAGTCAAGAGCTTTACAGACACATATAAAAAGCAACAAGGAAATGATAAAACACTTGACTTTACTAAAATATCAAAGGCAAAAAGTTAAACCTAGTACGAGAAAATATAAGAGAAACGCAACTACTTTAACCAAACTAAAACGCGACATACTAGATCACACATACACCAGCACTAACATACAGTTGTATCTCCTGTATAACTGATATATTACACACAAAACTGTAACAAACTGGACCTTGAACTACTGACAACATTGCACAAAACGGCAAACGAACAGTATTGACCGAATAGTTAAAGGTACAAGAAAATTAACCAAATCACACGCAGTTACTTTCCCTCACCATCAACGAACAGCTTGTGAATATTATCAACCATCAAACAGACAGAATGAGCAGATGGTCTGTCCTCTGGTTTGCTGCTCCAACATTTCTCCAGCGACTCCTGAAGTTGTCTGTTCAGTTTCAGACCAATAGGAATTCTGGGCTTTACTTTTATCTTTATTAACGGCAACTCTAACGTTTGCATTGTCATACCTTCATTAGGAATTTCCTCAACCACCAATTCCCAGATGACAAGACCCTCTGAGTAAACATCATCTTCCATCAGCTTATCCACATCCAACGTCTTATCTCGGAGAACGTCTGGCGCTTGATATGTTTGTGCTGTAATGTTGACCACGGCTGAAGCACTTGTCTCCATGTCATTTTTCATAACACTATGGCGAAAATCTGTTATTTTTGCAAAAACCCGTTCTTATGAGTCAGTCGTTTCTTGTCCAGGAATATTGTTGAACAGATTATTTAATGTTTTCAGGTCACAATGTGCGATGCTCCTTGCATGCAAGTGATGAATTACTTGGGTAATATCACTTATTATATTTGTTTTGCCTTGTTTAGCAAATTAAAAGCTAAGAAATATTCCATTGTTTTAAAAAAAATGAGGTAAATTACAAAAATAAATAATGAGAAAAATCAGACTGCACAAATTAAATTGAAATGTATCAATATATCCAGGTACAATGAATGATTCTTGAATATTTGCTACTGCGTTAACTGTTAGCAGCAAGATATATAATCAGATTTAACAGCCTGCTTCGGGATGGGTAGGAGAGGCAGCGGATACACAGAAAGGCGCAACTTAGCTAGACCACGATGTCGCTGCTACAAGAGACAAACATCAAATTATAATTTACTTTTCGTGTCTCTGGACTTGTTTTTATTTGTTTAATTAAATCATTGTCTACGAACAGCTGACAGATTCTTAAAGTAAAATCACAACAGTCATCACAATAAGGATATTCAGTACCTTTTCAGTATCTTTCTCATTTATTATATCTTATAAATATTGTAAAATAGAAAACTATAATTTCACACTTTTTAACATATTGCTACAAAGTCCACAAAAAGTTTCAACCTATATGCAAGTACGTTTTTAATGATTTACATATACAGCATTAAAAGGACTGATTTGAAGGCATACTAAAATTTACAAATCTACCTGTTTTATATACACAGCATCATAGATGTTCATATCCATGTATTCTATGACAATGGCCAGATTAGGACTCACCACCCAGACCCCTAAAATGTCTACAATATTTCGATGGTGCAAAGTACACAAAAGGTTTATCTCATCTTCAAATTGTTGGTGCTTCCTTTGGAATACCGATTCTGCCTTCAGCTTTTTTTCACAGCCACTACTTCCCCATCCTTTCATTCTGCCATGTAAACGTCACTAAATTCTCTGTGTTCTGTATTTGCTCCTCAGGCAGCATGGCAATGTCTTTGTATGTTTTAATAGTTTGCAGCGACAAATGAGACTGAGCCCTCCATACTTTCCCTTTTTTTTCTTCAGCCATTCGCTGATCTTTTTCTCCCCTTCCCCAGATCTTTGTTGCGGTTGATCAAATCTTTAGAAACTTTATCATTTACATTCAATTCAGCAATATCTTCAGGAAAATCTTCACCCTGCAATATATGGTTAATTCTTTTTCGTAAATATCTCATTAGTAAATGTAATTGTTACAAAGGCACTAAAAGCAAATCTAATTACACTCGTTTTATTGAAATTCAGAGAATGTGACGAAAAATATTTTTTTTTCCGTTCAGTCAGCGATGGCTAAAGTTAGATGAAGATTATTTAACACTTTTCGCGTGTAATCAATACACGTTCAAGTTCTATCGCACAGAGGTCATTTATATTTTGTCATCGTGGTAAAACATTTCAGCAACATTCTAAAAACATTTAATGATTCCTTATACAACCCAGGAAGAATACATTTATTTTTCATTCGAAGAAGAACAGCATATTTTTAACACACTTCTTGCCAGAGCAAATAAAAAGAAAATATCAATAGTTGTTTAAAAAACATACAAATATTGAACATTAATGCTATTACATGCGCCTAACAAGTTCTATTCTATTCCCCTAACAACTATTTATTTTATTCAACTTCAGTTGATAGAGTTGGGTGGGTGTACGATATAATGTGTGCTGTAGTTGGTGCGTAATGAGGTGAATGTTTTAATGTCTGGAGTGTGGTGTATGATGTTTTGTGGTGATGGGTGCGGGGTGCAGGGTGGTGTGGGGTTTTGCTTGTTGTGTGAATCATTTAAATGTAATATTCCGCGAAATTTATTTTAAAGAATTAGAAACATTAAAATTTAAATACATGCATACTATACACACACACACACACATATATATATATATATGTGTGTGTGTTTGTGATAAAAAGAAGTTGAAAACATACAGGGTCAAGAAAAATTGTGAATGGAGTCACTAAAACTAACCTTTTGCATATACCTCAATTTTCTGCAAAAGATCACTTCTTATTCGGACGAATTCTCAGTGGTGTTCCTACGCTACAGGGAGAACATTTTGGAGACATGTCCTGGTACACTTGACGGTCGGGTGGGATGCAAATTCTGCAGAAGAGTAAGAGGAGATTATTGTTGGAATATTATAATTAGCATGGATTGATAAAAGGCAATCATTTGTTTATTTAATTTACTGAACGTACTGTTTACTAATTATAATTTTTAATTAACTATCCTGCACTATTATAGACGTGTCATCATATTCATAACTGCGCAATGGTTTTTGTCATGAAACTCTATTAAATTTTTTTAAATTTAAAGCACTGAAAATAAAATGCATGGATTGATAAACTACATTATGGTGGGTAAAACACAGATATTTTAAATACTGCCTTTTATTTTTTTTATACACTGAACGTACTGTTTACTAATTAATATTTTTATCTTTTGGTTCGCTGACAAGCTGTGGTTTTTATAGTCATTCACTGAAGCAGGCGCGTGCGCCGGTGCTCGGGCGGGGTGCAATTTGGCGCAACGGGCTAGACTGTGAGCACTATGCATTCTTTTTGCATTTAAGTCGTGTTTATTTTATGAGTGTTTTCTTTTGTGTTTGAGTTTTCTGAAGTGTTTGTGTTTTGTTTGTGTTGTGTTACGTTGTGTTGTGTTTAGTTTTGTTCTGTTCTCAAGTTGGTATATTTAAAAAAGATTATGCACGGGTATGCAGCTAACATAGAATATTTATAAGACAAACGAATTCAAGTTGGGGAATATATCACTCTCTTAATATAGATATGTAAAGGCATACACAATGGACTGTGTGTCGAAATCAACCAGATGAATAATAATTTAATAATTTAACAATTCAATTTTACTATTTCATTACTATTCGTTTTTATAAAAAAAATGCTGCCTACAATCAGAATTAATTATTCTTTTATTATAAATGCTAAAACCATACATAATAAAAAAGTTTGTAACAACGGAGTTGATATATAGCCGTCAACATTTTAAGTAAATTATACAGAAAAATTCCGCTTATTGTCTAAAGTGATAAAACAATTTTAAAAACTTAATTTTTGATTTTGCATTGCAGATTCAAGATGACAGAAACCAGACAGACACGACTTTTAAATTTTTTTTTCATAAAAAAAGTTTTAATAACAAGCTTTTATGTAATAATGCACTAAAAAGGAGAAAATAAATTATACACTACTATTTAAATAACTATAAAGAAAAGCATGGGTCACTTTAGTAAACCTTTACTAATACTTAGGAAGAGACCCACGCTTTTCTTTAATTTAATATGTTTTCAACCCTTAAGATCGGAAAGAGTGCTAAGTGGGCCAAACGCTCCATAAAAGGACTTACATTGACCTTGGTGGGGAAATTTACACCTTATTACACCCTATTACTACAGCTTAACGGTTGGAGATCTATATGCCCCAGGGCCGGCGCTACCTATAATGCGAACTAGGCCTTGTGTCAAATTTTGAGTAATTTCCGTTGACCGGAAGTAATAATTTACGCTATTTCCGATTTCTCAAAAAACGAATGTAAATTTATAAAGTACTAACAATATTCCGCACTATTATGCACATTTATTTGTCGTTCACTGGTGTGCAATTCTTTTTTCTACGAGATTTTATTCTATTTTTAAAAAGTTTAGGTATTTAAAATGGATGAAAAATCATGTCTATGTCCCGAGTTCCCATCCCGTTTTTTTATATAAGAATATTCGAGAAAGATTAGGGGAGATCACTCCCGTTTTTTTTTTTTACTAATGAAAAGGAGAACTATATATATTACAACATTTTGGAAATATCGCATGTGTGATATTTTTATGTAATTAAAAAAAAAACTCATCTTTTCCCAACTTAATGATGATACTGACACCCCTCCTCAACCCCCCCCCCCCTCATCCCCTATTCCTCACTGAGGCCCTAGCCCACTTAATTAACATCGCTGGTTTAATTTCTAAATAGTAGATTCCCAATTTCTATAGACTTTTTTCTTAATATTCACAAGCATCAACAGTGTTATTATATGACGTGTTTCATTTTAAAAATGAGATTAAAAAACTTCATCAACGGAAATTTAAAATCCTATTGAGATATTAAATTTCTTTAGTTAATGTATTCGCTAAATAAAAAAAACCAGGATTTAAATTAAACACGTGAAATTGGAAATAAATACCGCAAAAATTTTTTTAATGGACATTCTTGGACTGGGAATGAAATCAAATAGATCTACTTCTGTTTAGTTTTACAAATTGTATTTTTAATTAGGAATTTCTTGGTATACGGCAAACAACAATAACACCATCTGGTCTAAATATCTCCATAATCTACAATTTTCGGAGAGTGTATTAAGCAATGGGTTTAGGATGATTTCACGTAATCTACTCACCCTCTATCGACTTTCCACTCAAGACCAAAGGGCAGTGCTGTCATATTGGCCGTCAGACGGTCTTCACTGGAGAAGAGAACAGAAAACATATACATGAAAACATGGCATATTACTTCAATTTAACAGTGCATTTTAGCTTTTTTGTGTGTATTATATTTTTAAAAATTAAAACATTACACAGCACACAAAATGATACAATGACTGTTTATGTGTGTTATTTACTTTCTCGTATAGCCTATACGAAGTATAGAGAAAGTCTTGTAATCATAAAAAAAAAAAAAAAAAAAAAAAGAAAAAAAAATCGAGATTTTTGGGAATCTCGAAGTTTTACACCTCCCTGAGTTGGAAAAGATCCATGTTAACTTTTGAGCACTTTCCGTTTACCGGAAGTGGTACTTTTTCTAATTTGAATTTTTCAAAAGCCTATAACTTGAGTACTATTTCAGTTAGATAAATGAAATTTCACATGTTAGTTAAATTTCAAATCCTCTACCTTCTACCAAATTTTGAGTATTTTCCGTTGAAAGGAAGTAATTTGGGCTATTTCCGCTTTCTCAAAAACCGAATGTAAATTTATAAAGTACTAACAATATTCCGCACTATTATGCACATTTATTTGTCGTTCACTGGTGTGCAATTCTTTTTTTCTACGAGATTTTGTTCTGTTTTTAAAAAGTTTAGGCATTTAAAATGGATGAAAAATCATGTCTATATCCCGAGTTCCCATCCCTTGTCTTTTTATATAAGAATATTCAAGAAAGATTACGGGAGATCACTCCCATTTTTTTTTACTAATGAAAAGGAGAACTATATATATTAAAATTTTTTGGAAATATCTCATGTGTGATATTTTTATGTTATTAAAAAAAACACATCTTTTCCCAACTTAATGATGATACTGACACCCCTCCTCAACCCCCACCCTTTAAAAAGTTTGAGTATTTAAAATGGATTGAAATTCATGGAGTTCCCATACTTTGTTTTTTTTAGATAAGAACTAGCGTACCCGTCCCAGCGCGTTGCCGCGGGAATAGAAGAAAGTCAGACGGAATATATAACGGTTTCATCTATGCGTTAACAATCCTACAGTCTTAGACTCGTGACTCTGTTTTCTAAAAGTAAGTTATTTAAATGTAAACAATGCCTTTGCTTGGATCATAAATATCGGGACACGGGTTTACCTACACTAACGCATGAAAAGTGTACATTAATCACTCACCGAAATAATATGGTAGAACACTTTTCGGTGGCCGCCAAGGTGTCAGAGACGTAGAGGGGAGCTCTCAGGAGCTCCCCCCTTCGATAACACTACCGCATAGGCCCCTGTCTCCTTAAAACTAACAGGCGCCACCTTGCCAAATTGCATCATGTTAACAATGATGCAGATTGCGTCATTCACTAAAGTGACACAAATGAACAGGAATTGTTATTTAACACGTAAAACTGCTGCAATATGTTAGGCTTACTAATGATCTATTCTTAGATGCTCAATCTCAATTTCTGATTAGATTATCTAAAAATATTTGCTAATTGCATCATTCGCAAAGTGACGAAACTGTTTGGATTTTTCTACAGACAAAAAGAAATTTTTCTGATTATTATTAAAATAAAACGTATTACATGGCCCTCAGCGGCCCATGTAAGCCTTTGGGTCCGAAACAGACATTTTTATTTGAAGCCTAATTGCACCCTACCAGGGCGCTAGAGGACAAGCCTGAATCAATTTAGTAAGCATTTGTAACGCCCCAACCTATCTATTGTCTATCACACTGTTTAGACGGAACGTACTCACCATAGTGATCACGGGAAAGACCAGGACGCCAATACGCATCCTGCCGGGGGGGGGGGGGGGGGGTGCAGGGGCTCGCCAATGCAGTGTACTAATCAACTCCCCAAAATTTGATGGCGATCGGAAAAACGCAGTGAAACCGCAAACGACGTTTATTTTTATATATCGCATATAGAAAAAATCGCAACCTCCTATGGCGCCGCCCTTGGAAAAATAAAATTGATTTTCTTACAGAACCCTTCCCTGGAGTGTTCTAATCAAGTCCCTGAAGTTTGATGGCTATCGGATTAACGTTGTGAGACAGCAATCGACTTTTATTTTTATATACTATATATAGAGAGAAAACAAATCACCACCCCTGCAAATTTGTTTTTAGCCCAGAAACCTCCCCAGGAATATTCTCAGCATCTTCCCAAATTTTCATGGCGATCGTGTGAAATGTGTCACCGCAATTCACTTTTATTATTTTTATATACAGTATAATGAGAAAAATTGGACCCTTCTGTGGCGCCGCCTTTGCGAAATTAATTTTTTTTTTTACAGAACCCTTCCCCAGAGTGTCCTAATCAACTACCCCAAAATCTCATGGCTATCCGATGAACGGTGTCAAACTAAAATCGATTTTTATTTTTATATACTACTAATAATACTCCGCATTATTATGCACATTTTATTTGGCGTTCACTTGTGTGCACTTTGTTTTTCTACAAGATTTTATTCTATTTTAAAAAGTTTATGTATTTAAAATGGATTAAGATTTATGTCTATATCCCGAGTTCCCAATCCCCTACTTTTTAATATAAGAATATTCGAGAAAGTTTAGTGGAGATCACTCCCGGTTTATTTCTAAATGATTCAATGTATTTAAAGATTGATATTTATTTATACTAAAGCGGTGTTTCGGACTAAATATAGAGTGGGCTACAAGAAGCCTAAAGTATAACACTCTGCAGCTCAGACTATTACCTTGAAGTACTGCTCCCAACAGTATTGACTGCAAAATCCCTAGGTTGGCCGGCTCTCACTATGTCCATATCTCCAAAGTGGACCGACCTCTGTGTTAGAAAAAAGCATTACAAAACTGACCTCTGTGAATACACTGTTAATGATTTCAGAATTAAAAAAATATTTCTGGAATTATATGTCTGTGACTACGTCTATGTCTATTGTAACAGTTGTTGAAAGACATATCCGATAAGAAAAAACTTTGGTAGAGTCAACGCATTATTACATGTGAAATATGACAAATGCAGATGAATGCTTCGACACAGAAGTCGACACATCGACAAACCAACCCTAGACACCAAATCCGTGCCTTTTACATACCAAATATACTTTTAATAATAGGTAGCATGAACGTAGAACACTCAACCAGCTCTGTAAAAGTGAAGATGCAACTTAAACTAAATGAAAAGATACCAGATGATTATAGGCATACTAGCGTCACAGAAAACACAAGGAAAAAGCCAAATACAGTTAGACGACTGGGTGTGAGAAATTATTTATTCTGGAGAAGAAAAATATAACCAATCCGAAAGAGCTGTGATGTTGAACAAACAAGCTTCTGATGCTCTACTGGTTTGGAAACCAAATAGTGACAAAATAATGTATATGAGACTAGGATTAAAATAATCACAACTAATGCCAAGCAATTTTAAAGTTAACACAAAATGTCAATTTTGTCAACATGAAAGATCAGCTGTTCATCTTTTTAATCTGATTAGAAGTAAACTTAAATAACCCCTCTCCTACATACAGTGTCATAAATTTACACAAAAAGTAAAAAAAAAAAACAACTAAAAAGACATTACAGTTCAGCACCCAGACCTAACACTTCAACTCAGTGGGTAATACCATCCACACTGAGGCCGTGTTACAATAATATGGGTGTTGCATTGTAATATTAAAAAATTAGTATATAAATTAGCATGCAAAAGTTAACCCTTTGTTTCATAATGTAGCTATTTTGCTACGAATTGAAAAAAACCCCTAAATGAATTTTTTTTTACATATTTATTTATTTACTGATTTATTTATTTATATATACATGTATAACCCTTTATTTTTTACACTATTTTGCATGTATTTTGAACTAATGTAAGTTCTGACAGAAAGCACAAATCACAGATTTTTCTGATTTTTCTTTAATCAGTTACTAGTAGGCCTACCATTCATTTCATCAAATTTACCCCATATATGTTTATGTTAAAAGTCAAATATAAAAATATTCTTACCTTATCAATTGGGATACAACCTAGTGTAGACGTGTGTCCATGGCATGTAGCCTCCCGAAACTTCAATAATAGTGAAAATGAGTTATACATACATTTTATTTGAAAAAAAAAATATATATATAACGCAAACGGTAATGCAAAGACAAATAGAAATAAAAACGCAAATACAAAAGCAAACGCAAACTTAAACGCAAATAATAACTCAGAAAATAATGCAAAATTAAACGCGAAACAGAAACACAAACTTAAATACAAACATAAATGCATAGTGCTCACAGTGGGCGGGAAAATGTACCCTATCGGTGCGCCAGCAGACTCGCCTGATTCAGCTCAGTAATAGACAACAATACCCTAACTCATGCATAGTCTATTGCACTTAAAAGAAAGAAGGCTACATAGCGCTCACGGGAAAATAGCATTATGTTAGGGCGCCCTGGATTCTATTTAGTTAATATTATAGTAGCACTTCTTATCCATAGTCTATCGCAAAGCTTAAAACGAACTTAGGAGGCATAGCGCCCACGGGAAGGCCCGGGGCGAGATATAGCACAATGTTGGGCCGCTGAAGGACGACCTGGTTTCAATTTAGTGAAAGACTATAGATCCTTTTTACCCATAGCTTATCGGTTAAAATGAATTATGCGACATAGTGCTCACAGTATAGCACTAGGCGCCAAATCGCACCCTGCCGGGGTGCCGGTGGATGCACCTGTTTCAATTTAGTGAAGGCAGTATTCAAAACATCCATGTTTTACCTACCACATTGCACTTTATCAATGCAAGCTAATTATATATATATATATATATATATATATATATATATATATATATATATATATATATATATATATATATATATATATTTTCCAACATCGAAACAAATTAATGAAAAGTAATTTTTCTCGATGTAATGGTTCTTACTTTCTTGAATACAAAGTATTGCATTCATGCAAAAAAAAAAAATTGAGATTTTTGCAAATCCCGACGTTTTACACCTCCCTGAGTGGGAAAAACCTAGTTTTGCAACCTTATCCGTATGTCTGTGTGTGTGTGTCTGTAAACACGATAACTTGAGTACCATTACAACTAGGTTGATAAAACTTTATATATAAGTATTAAATCAAATATGTAGATCCGTATGTACTTTTCAGCTATTTCCGATAACCAGAAGTGGACATTTTTCTACTTTCAATTTTTCAGACGCGTATAACTTGAGTACTATTTCAGATACATAAATGAAATTTCTCATATAAGTAATAGATCTGATTCTCTGCCTTCTATCAAATTTTGTGTAACTTCCGTGGACCAAAAGTAGTAATTTTCGCTATTTCCGATTTCTCAAAAAAAGCACATGAATTTATAAAGTACTAATAATATTCCCAACTATTATTCTCATTTTATTTAGCATTCACTTGGTGTGCAATTCTTTTTTTCTACGAGATTCTATTCTATTTTTAAAAGTTTAAGTAATTAAAAATGGGTTAAAAATATTGTCAATATTCCAAGTCGCCATCCCCTGTAGTGTTATATAAGAATATTTGAGAAAGTTTAGGGGAGATCACTACCGGTTTATTTTTATAGGAAGTAATTTTTGTGTGTGATCCACCAAGGAAAGTAATTGGTTAAGTTAGCGTGTTCTAAAATGTATAAATTAAAAAAAATATATATACATACCATTTTTGTCGCAATCAATACATGACATATGTAATGAAAACCTTTAAGATTTGCAATTTGTATTGCAGTGAGGCCGGCGCTATCTTTTATTTCGGCATTTGCTTTCCTATCTAAAAGCAGCTTGACTGTACTTATTTGGTTATTGGTAGTTGCAAGATGTAGAGCGGTTGATCCAAGATTGTTTACAGCATCTATGTCTGCCTTCTGGTTCAGCAACACCGGTACGATGTCTTCATGTCCACCATGTGCTGCAAACATTAACGCTGTCCAGCCAGCGCTGCTCTTACAATTGACCTCACAACCATGTTTAAGCAAGAAGTCCACTATTTCTTTTGCCCCATGATGTGAAGCAAACATCAAAAGTGTACATTCATCCTCAAATTTAGAATTTAAAAAAGTTTTACTTTTAAGATTTTTTTCTTCCAAACATTTAGAGAATCCTTTTAGATCTTTGTCACGAATGCATTTCTTAATGTTTTTCTGCAACTAAAAAAAATAAACAAAAATTAACAAATATATAAATAAATGATTTTTGAGAAATTCAAAAATATTTGAATGCATTAATAAAATGTTATCATACTGCAAAAACGGGAATTTTGTTATTGTGTCACACGTCCAAGATATATATATATATATACGAGCCGACCTGCTGCGTATCCTACGCCGCTATTTAGTTGTTTTTTTTTTCTACTTTTCAGTAATTTATAATTTATGAATTCAATAGTACCAATGCTGCCATTGAAAATATTTGCTTAAAAACACTAAACCCCCCCCTCACGTGAAAGCAGCCTCCTCTTAGTTACCTCCTCTAAGTTTAAAATCGTTTCAAACTAAATTATCTGCCCCTAATAGCCGTCACCAAACCCGTCTCTATGATTGTAAAATGTAAACAGAGTGAACACCGCTCACCAGATCATGTGGGGGTGGGGTGGGGGTGGTAGTGATAGAGAGGAAGAGAGGGGACTGTAAGGAGGCGCTTGCAGCTTGTTTTCTAACTGATCCCAGAAGAGAATTATAGATATATATATATGTACACACACTACATACACACAATATATGTGTATATATACATACATCATATAATACGGTCAAAGCCCGAAGTCGGCCTAAGCACACATTGGCAGTCCAATGCGCGCATTGGCCAATATCACCTCACATTGACTGGATAAAGTTCAAACCTGTACTTGAATTCGGCCTTCGGCCGGTCAGTCTGTGGACTTGCCGTAGTGGAACGGCCAAGTCGGAATTGGAAGATCACCTGGCTAGGGGTGAACGACCAAAGTCTGAATTAGAAAATCATGAGCAAACGTTGAGTTTATGAACGTTTATGGCATTCTGAATTATATAGTAGCTTGCTATTTTTACACTTGCAGCAATTTGTTGTGCAGCTGCGGCGAGTGTAGCCTTGGCCGCCGTTAAGTTATTGTGAAGCTATGATGTGAGCAAAGAATGGAAATCTCAACTCTAGCATACATTGTTTTATAACACCATGTTCTCGTTCCTAGCTTGTAGAAAGCCCCCTCGACTCTCATGATAACTTCACGGACGCTTCATGGATCTCTGCGACCTCTGCTATGGTCTACGGATGCATGATCTTCAAATTCAACGTGTTTAAAATTTGTATCTGATTTTGTTAACATCTTAGCACCTTGCGTTTGCAATCTAGTATGAGATGCTGACCTGTTGTTAGTGATTTCTTGTTTATTGTAACATAATCTGCAAGTAATGTTCCATCCGTACCCTTCGTCTGCTACATTAGCTATTTCCGCAAATTGCATGGACATTGTTGCCACAGGATCCACAAGAATGGGCTGCATTACATTCTTTTTGACATACTTCACAGAATATGTATTAGTTGAGGATGTCGTTGCATTTATGGCATCCTCCATTGCTTGTTCAATGTTCTCAAGATCTTCCTCGGTAATTATATTATCGAGAACCTCTTTTGGCAGATTTGAAGTTTTAAGACACACTTTTGCTTTGCACCTAAACAAGGCTTCGTATGGCGATTGTTGGATTCCTTACAAGGGTAGCATCAAACACTGCAAAGTCTTTTAAATGTTCCGTTTTGTTGGCCAGTGAACCGACTGTCTGGGATTTTGTTCTTTCAAGATTGTTTCACCTCATCATTATAGAGGAGGCCATCACATACAGAAATAGCCCATAAATGGAAACTAACAAGGGTTTGGATTTTTTTTTTCTTTGGCAGCCTTCTAATGTCTGTATTTTGGTCATTTCAGACCTTTTGGTTCATGTCGCATTGAATATAGAATGCAATACAAACAGCCAAGCAATACGTTACTCACAATAAAACCGCATGAAGAATAATGAAAACGTGATCCCACCGTTGTCTACATAGGACATTGCCCAGGACATCCCGGCCAGTGTATACATTGGCCGGCCAATGTAAGAAAGATATTGTCAATTAATCTCTTTGGACTTTGGCCAGCACATTCAGGCATAATATATATATATATATATATATATATATATATATATATATATATATATATATATATATATATATATATATATATATACTAGTCATACTGCCTAGCTTCGCTTAGGTTTTCAAGAATGGTAAATTAATTAGTGATTGGCTGATATGGAGAGCTTAAACAGTAATAGTAATTTTAGACAATTACTGGAATGTTCGCAATTTATTACTTGAAACGTAATTAGAACTACAAAGGTTTCCTGAATAAGTATAACTCATAAGTTATATTATATAGACTTCTAAAATTAACTACTACAATTTATTTAGGATACATACGTTAAATCTTAACACAGATTATACTCAAATAAAAGCTACCAGCCAACCCGCACACACACTGCTATTTAGTTGTTTTATTTTCTACTTTACGGTAATTCATAACTTGTGCATTCGACAGTACCAATGCTGCCACTGAAAATATTTGCTTTAAAACACCATCAGTAGGTTGTTAAGGACGATACTACCCACGCCCTACTTTCCCCCAACCCCTGCCCTACACTCCAGTGAAAGCAGCTTTAGTTACCTCTCCTAAGTTTAAAATCGTTTCAAACTAAATTATCTGCCCCTAATAGTCGTCACTAAACCGGCTCTACGATTACAAACATTTAGCATGAACCACAGATCACCAGACCATGTAGGGGTGGGGTGGTAGGGAGCGCGCTTACAGCTTGACGTTTTCTAGCGTCTCCATGAAGAGAATTCTATATATATATATATATATATATATATATATATATATATATATATATTCCTCGTCATTTTCAGTTTATATTTAAAATAATATAAAACTGTTTGAAAAATATATATTTTAAACAGTTATCTCCCTTGCACACTGAACCAATGACGTAGTCTTTGTTTCCTTTCTTTTCACAAACAGTTGCAATGCTTATAAAAGAAAGTACGGTATCTGGACATATTTAACGACCATTATGGTTTTTCCCGACGAGAATAACGTTTTTTGTTACCCTCCAGGATCGGTCTTCGACCTCAATAAATATCCCTAGGGGATCGTTCGGCACTTTTTTTTTAAATATAGCTGATGTTAGGAGAATGTCATTCGTGGTTACAATTTAGTCCTCGCCGTTCAAGCAGATGCTGACCGACAGTTTATCCATAAGGCCGATTTATTTACACATTTCTATGCAAACAATGAGCCAGATGCACAGAGCTAAAGTTCCAAAACACTGTTTTGAAAATAGCCATAGTTTCTCACCAAATCAAAAATGTTTATCACAGGGAATTATGACCGGTCATCTCTAAAGCCGTTCCAGAATTTTCCCGAAGATAACGCCTACGTACAGTGACCCCCACGAGTATTTCTACGACCTCAGGAGTTGTAATTAGGTTTGTATGTCCAAAATTTTTTATTTTTTTTTAATGAAAACAGTATTATATAATGAAATATGGCATCTGGTCAGTTAAAACATTGTTCCCGGGTTTTCTTGAAAGTAACAAAAAATTTTCCAGATCCTCTGGGGCCAATGTACATCTCCAAGAGTTTTCAAAGGTTCAAAGTCAAATTCTATTTTAGTCACACCATCGGTTGCATAATGTATTTATACATCTGTCTGATATGTGTTTTTCGCAACTGTCCCATAAATCAGACGTTTGTGCATGGGGCCTTTCGTTGCAAGCATCCCACTTATGGGACGCTTGTTGTCCACATGATATAACGAAGTAGTTCAATAAATTGTTATTCTTAAATTTTTATTAGATAGAAAAATGATAATGCATTTAGGTATTAAAATAGTAATATTTAGGAAGATATTGATTATGCACATATCCGTGAGCGTATTTTCTTTTTCCGATATTTTGATGTCTTGCAAAACAGGCAATATAACAATAGTCTAACTACTACCAAATACAATGAAATATAGTTTGTTTTCAAATAGTTGTTATTAAATTTTTAAATTTGTTTTTACAAGCAGCTTATGGGTTAAAATTTAGGCATTTTTACAACATGAAGTTGTTAATGGAGATATGGTTACTAAGAATTTCAATTTGTAAAAAAATATAAGGATTTTTTTCTTACATCACAGCAGCTGGAATTTATTTTAAAAACTGTACTTGAAAATATCAGGCAAAAGGCGCCACAGCCATAAAAATCTATATATAATATTCTCTTCTGCGATCAGTTAGAAAACGAGCTGCAAGCGCGCCTTTGCAGTTCCCTCTCTTCCTCTCTATCACTATCACCCCCACCCCCACATGATCTGGTGAGCGGTGTTCATTCTGTTTACATTTTACAATCATAGAGACAGGTTTGGTGATGGCTATTAGGGGCAGATAATTTAGTTTGAAACGATTTTAAACTTAGAGGAGGTAACTAAGAGGAGGCTGCTTTCACGTGTGGGGGGGGGGGGGGAGGGGTGTTTAGTGTTTTTAAGCAAATATTTTCAATGGCAGGATTGGTACTGTCGAATTAACAAATTATAAATTACTGAAAAGTAGAAAAAAAACAACTAAATAGCGGCGTATGATACGCAGCGGGTCGGCTCGTTAATTATAAATTTCGTATGTACCTACATTATTTTAAAACTAATATTTGAAATGAGTGCATGCTATGTTCAAAATGGGGTGTCTAAAGGGTAAATGTTGTTTATCACAGTATATTGTTATCAGATGAGAGGACAATTGTCTGGGATATTTGTCCTGAGATCATTTGTGATGGAATCTGTTATCAAGAGTGTTTATAGACAGTGGTTATTTAGGTTGATATCTTTTTAACCGGAATGTCATATTTAAAAATAAAATAGATGTAATAACATAAACTTACCCTTTCATAATCGGCCATTAATTGAACAATTCCTCGAAAGCCTTTTTTTTTTGCTATTAGCCCAACAGTCCAACCAGCATTATCTTTTATGTGGATATTTGCATTTTCCTTTAACAGCACCCGAAAAACATTTGTGTGCCCCATACAAGTGGCAAGATGGAGTGCAGTTGATCCCAAACTATTGACAGTGTCAATATCTGCGTGTTTTTCTAACAGCATCTTTACAATATCGTCATGTCCACTATATGCAGCAAACATCAAAGCTGTCCAAAGAGAGTCATTTTTAAGATTAATGTTACATCCGATATCAAGCAGCTTTTGGACAATATCTTTTTGACCGTGGTATGATGCACTCATCAAAAGGGTACATTTGTCATCAAAAGCAGAATCTACAAATTGTGAATGTTCAAGTGACTTTTCTGTCAAAAAATTAAAAAATTTTGAGACCTCTTTGTTTCGAATGAAGCTCATTAAATCTTCAATGAAATCTGGATACTAAAAAGAAAAGAAAAAAAATTACAATCAGTACCCTGAAATAATGTCTGTGATGATTAAAATATTCACAAACACACACACATATATATATATATATATATATATATATATATATATATATATATATATATATATATATATATATATATACCTATATATATATATATATATATATCTATATATATATATGTATTTATATATATATATATATATATTTAAAAACGATATGTAACATACTTATATGTGGAATTTTAATCATTAATTTACATATCCCTATAAAAACAAAGTGGGCAATGTATGTTTGTTACTCACACCTATTAGATCGGTTAGTTGCATGTACGTTGCAGGGATATTGTTCTTGCCAAAATAGCTGTTGAATCTCTTTTTACCGGGAAAATAAACACATGCTAATAATCGAGTTTAAAGTGACCCAAAACTGACCGGGTGTGATCGCAGCCATATATTAGCTATGCATTTTTTAAAGTGCTTGAATTAGATCGAGGACTTGCAGATGTGACTAAATGCAGCAGGAAAAAACCAGATTCTAAGAAATGTCATACTAAGTGGTTAACAGTCAGGTTTTACACCCCACCTTTAATTGTTAAAGGGACGTAAGAGTGTCAGGAATTAAAACTTTTAATTTCACCCGCTCTTAGACTACACCTAAAAATAAATGAAGAAAATATTTGGATGGAAGAAAAATTCTTTTAAAATAGATACTAAAAGGCTTTCAAATACCTTTGAAAATTAATAAAAAATTGACTATTTTTATAGCTCAATTTTACCAACGTAAAGGAATATAACTGCGTCTTAAATTTCAACTTAATACTCATATTTGTTCAGAAAAATAGATATTAAAGCCGTCACCTTTCACATCAGGGACTAGTTCCGACATCAGGTTAAATTGTACTCCTACCACTATGATCAAACTAACACATTTTTGTGTACTAAGATGACCCACTGAGTTCTCTCCCCTTCCCCCTTTACTAGTATTCGCACCCGACTGTCTACCCTCCGAATTTATAATCTTTATTTTCAGAAATGGCGCTCATTCTTTGTAAAAATCCTGTATAATATGTACACATTTTTAGAGTGAAACAGGTGGTGGAGCAATCCAAAAAGCTTTAATGAGGCGTATTGTCATATGGATAGATGTTGGTTTTACTATGTATTTAGCAAACATAACGATTTTTCAATGACTTGATTGACTGATTGATTTTAAAGTGGTCAAATGTATCGATCGGATAGAAAATATATTAAATACAACTCATTTTCTTATATATTTAGCAATGAAAGACATGCCATAGTTGCTTGCTTTTCAATACAACAACTATATGCAGCTTACAGTAAAGTACGTTTATATTTTCAATATGAATAACATTTAAAAAAAACTTACTTGATGTGAATCCATTTCAAACTTTTCACTTTTCACATTTGAGTAGCACGTGTTAATAGAGAAATTCATCAGGCCCTTTAGATAATCGCAATTGTTGCATATGAAAAACAATCAATATATATATAGAATAATAGACACATGTGTATTTGGGTATTTCTTGAAAGCTAAATATGTTTAAGAGTGGCAATATCTAGTTTTGAGTCATTTGCCATAAACATATCCAGGGTTCGTACTGCTTTTTGAAAATGAAATTCCAGACTTTAGACAGATTTGTGTTAGCGAATACATTTTTTAAAAAAATGGTGCACTATTTTACTCTCATTATAATTACTTATACTAAAGTGACATTTATTTTAAGCAATTGAGCTATATTCATATTGAACTTTCTCTTGCCAAATTGACAGAAAATAATTTTTCTAAGTTTGCCTACTCCACTCTACCTAAAATTTTATCAATTAAAATAATGGATTAAAATGAATCTAAATGATGCAACTATTTTGTTTCCAACATTAGACTTGTTCCAGATCTAATTGCTTATGTTTTCAATTAAACTATCGTTAAAATCATAGCATAATAGTGAGAGTGAATTACTTTAAAGAATAATAATGTAATGTATTAATTTCGGTCCGCTCTTGTTAAGTAAGTAGCCTAATTAGTAATTTAGGCTACTTGTAAAAAAAAATGTGGAGCAAAAAAAAAAAAAATAACACATCATTCACAGTTTGTGAATAACGAAAAAGCATTGGTAATGTTTAAGTAGAAAAATAACGAAATTTATAAGTTAATGAGCATCGCTAGTAAAATGTTCAATACTTACTATAAAAACTAAATTTGGCGAGTAGGTAGAATCTAGATCTAGATCTAGTCTAGAGTCTAGAATCTGTTTTTTTTTATTAAAACTGAAAATGAAATGATACGTCAACCCAATTTTAACACAGACGATTATAATAATTTATAATAATATAATTGCCTCTTTGAGTAGAGTTAATAAACTAGACTTTTATGAACACGTTAACGGCATGAATCTTATCATGAATAAAGAATTAAGCAAAACTGTGTTAATTCATCGAGGAACATGTAGGAAATGTAGTTGTTTGTGCCAATAAAGACGCCATTGGTGATCTCGTTTTGGCGAGATGATGTTTTGTAAAATAATGAGTATCGGCCTTGCACAAACAACGATTACAATTGTTAGAGAAGGCTCGACTACTTCTTTGTCGTTATATATATATATATATATAAAAGGGCGGTAACTAACTATAGACATAAATTAATACATCTAATTTTAAAAATAAAAAACAAATGTTAAAATATTATTCTTAAAAAAAAGTTCAACCGACGGATATATCGATATTGTTTTAAAAATCAAACTAAAAGTATGTTAGTAATACGGGGAATCGACAATACGCTTTCTGTTGTCAGTATCGATTACGAGAATCAATGTCGAAATAAAAAAAAACATTTGTCGACAAATGGATAATCAAATTAGAACACCAGTTAAAATATAAATAACATAAATTAATAGTATATAGATCTACAAAAAATATAAAATTTTGATATCAATAATAAGTAAACGGTAATACCAACATTTACTTAGCCATACACGGAACAGAGGAAATTGCAAAATAAGCAACTTTTCTTAGAAAACATTTTTCACAAACATAATAGATTTAGTCTAGTTATTATCATAAATTTAATGTATTTTAAAATAATAATATTAATATTCTAGAAGGTCGTCAATGATTTTTCAGAAAGGTCGAATTTTAAAACCTGATGTCTTTAATTAAACTCAGTAGTGTTGTAAACGCTCAAAGCTAACACCGCGTTTACAATTATGACATGTATACTAGACTTGACCTACTAAAGTGGGTAAAATCACGATATAGCGTCGGTTATTATTCCGGAACTGTACAGCAGTAAAAAACAGTAAAACCATGGCGTAGCCTGTCGAGCCGTTCCGGAAACCACCGGAAATACTGTAAACCATCATTTTTTTGCCGCCATATTATTTTTAATACATAATGTTTAAAAATGTGCAAGGATTGATTTTAGTTGCATTTTAAATACTGTTTTGCTAATTATTTTGTATTTCTAATTATTTTAAGTGTATGTGCTAATTATTGCTGCTACTAAACATTATTCTAGTTATTCTTACTACTTTTAACTTTAGTTAATCTAATCGTCTTAATCGTTTACTAACAGAACTAGAGCTGGTTGTCGCAAATCTTCTGCAGGTTTTTTCTGTTTCTTAAAAAAAATAATTACTACACTCGACTTTATTAATAATATTTAGATTTACTAATTGTTGCTAATTTTTTGTCAGTTAAACATTAAATTAAGTTAAAACATTAATTTAATGCACTTGACTTTATTTTTCTTTCACCGGTCAAATAAACTAGGGTTTACAGTAACAAATGTTACCGAAACTCAACGAACATTACCCAATAATTTCCGACGCTATATCGTGATTTTACCCTAAAAGAGTATACTAAACATGTTACGGGTATATGGAACATCTTCTGAGTTCCAGTTTTGAGGCACAAAACAACGCCCTTTTTTATGTTGTGGGTCATGTTTTTGTCTTCGCTCGCTGAACGAAAACTTAGGACATATTCTGAATTTTCAGATAAGTGCGCATGCGTCAAAAGTAGTAAGCGCATCATATGTCTCAGCTGATTGCAAAATTAAATATAGATTCTAATGATTTTGAGTTTTTGAGCACACGATTTCATAAATTATAACTTCTCTTGTCTAGGCCCTGTTAAAATTTACACTTTTATAATTACTTATTATCTCTTTAATTAAATTCCAAACACGTTTTAATAAAATAATGTAATTTTGAATCGCAAGCACCGTGGCTACACCATTTTTCTTTTTAAAAAAATAAAGCTGTGTGCCCACTATCTACGTTTTTTTTTTACTTTGATTACACTTTATTTTAATTGTCTGGGCCTATAAAGCAGACGTTCCATGTCAAAGGTCAAGCTTGTTTAATAAAATGTTCTATAACATGTTCTATAAGTGTGAACGCTAAAGTATACATGTTCTGTGGATAAAATTGTTCCAGATAAAAATAACTTTTAGCGGGCTTTGTGTTCTGGAAATGTATAGTATACATGTCGTAAGTGTAAACGCGGTATAATACAAGTAACATTTTTTTTAAAAACGTGTAGGCCTACACTACTAGATTCTATATTTCCCGCTATTAGTTTTCATGTATGGAAGAATGGCATGTAGTTCTAGTTCTACATGATTTTTGTAAAAATGTCACTGCAGTAGCAAATAACTGTTTACCAATGGAGGCTACTAACAATCACAGGTTCTATAGAACGTTTTATTAAAAATAGCAAATTTCTATAGGGCATAGGGGGCCTAAGCAAATTACTTATAGATTCTAGATCTAGAGGTAAAACCTTAGTTTAGCGTCGTAAATTCGGCCAAAACTAGTAATGTGGGAGAGAGTGAATTAATGAATATGTCATTAAATATGAGGGTAATCTATCGCTTTAGCGTAATCAATTCGGCCGTCACTAGTAATGTAGGGATAAGGTAACTATCAAATATGGCTTAGATGTGAATATATTTTTGCATATTTTACTAAAATACTAAAGATAATTGAATATTAAACCACATTTAAGGTTTAAATCAATAAAAATGTCATGAAATTAAGGTTTAACATCGATGTTCCAGATACTAAATTTGCTATTAAAAACAGCGGCCATCTTAAGAAAATATTATTTTGAGTCATTTCCCTTTAATTTCTATTTGTATGGAAATGTATTGATGTTTGCTATTAAATACGTTAGTCTTGTGTTTAAATACAAAGCATGCGTTTTTTTTTAAAATTCTGCCCTTTAAACAATTTAATTGACTGACAATAAACATCAGTTCTAGAATTATTATTATGAGATGCAATTTTTACACATTAAGATACTCCCTATTTTTATAGAGCTACCACTACATATCTAATGTTTATTTAAATATTAGTTTGAGTTAATTCTTATTGTTTGTGTTATTGTTTGTTTGCTATTTTCATGTAATATTTTCATGCTTTTTTCCTTTAATTAGTGATTTAATCATAAATGACGTCCCGTTTTTTTACCTTTCTTCACCTTAACACCCCCCCCCCCTCATTTTCGCCGTTACGAAATAGTCGTAATGTCGAAAATTACCTTTTTGCCCTGCCTGTTAAAAAGTCAAGCCATAATTCTAATGAAAACGATATATTCAGCATTTTTGTATTTGGCGAAATACATAACGTTTCACGTTTCTTGCCCCTCCCATTTCCCGCGTAAAACGTCGTCTCAAAACCAGTTACTCCACCCCTTAAGTGTGCGATGTCATTTATGGTAGATGTCAAGTCCTATATACATTTTGAATAACCTTTGTTGTCAAAATGTTGATACCAAATACCCAAAATGAGTTATATGGTGTTATCCATAAACGATGTCACATATGCTATGCTAATGTGCCGTCAACTTACGCAGGGTGGTCCGGGGGGGGGGGGGGGGGGGGAGATGCGTCTATTTTGGAATCTTCTTTAAAGCTGTGCTCAATGAAATTGAGGAACATAAAGCGTTCGTTTTCATGCATACATTTGTTCATAACGAATGATCATAACTATTGCATGCCTATTGTCCTAAGCGGTGTTTAACAACCTGAGCACATCATCCCCGCCAAAAAGGGCCTGCCACTAAATGCCTACCGACGAAAATAAGCCGCACTATATTGACTCCAAATGAAATAACTTCTGACAATAAGGCTCAAACCAAGTAGCTCCTGGCAACAATATTCGACAAGAGTCCAAGACACCATTAAGTGCCGCACCAGGTGACACTCGACCTCGCTACGCCACTGAACTAATGTAAAGCCACAGCTCAGTATTGGCTTAAATTTAACATAAAATAGTGTTAGCAGTGGACAGCCTCTAAGACTGTGCATTAGGAGTACGGCCGTCGGCAAAACGCCAGAGTCCGACGATATCTGAACATCAATTTTGTCTTTTATGAAGTGCCGAGCACCTTTAGCTTAAGACCTGAGCTTGGCCCCTGTTGACACCACCACTAGCGCCGCTTATGTCCACATATTAATCACACGTTTTGCGTGGAGCTTAATGGACAGACGTTTATAGGTGGGACCGGGAGCCTAAATGCATTTACCGAAGCCGCTGTGTCACGGGCATTTTAGAGCCGAACATCTCAGGGCAGCATGTTGCAGAAATTAAAAGCACGTGAATTTGTATAGTAGAGGGAGAACATCATGCCACTGTAATAAATTAAACACCAATATAATTCACCGAACTAAAGTCATTTAGATCTATTCGTCAGGCTAAATGTCGCTAGTCTCATCGTCATAGTCATTTAGTGCCTGTTTTGATTTTTTTTTAATTACGCGGTATCTTTTTCTTAAACATTAGCCTAATGACAAATGACGTCACACGCGCCGCGAACTTTGTGACGTTGTGCTTATTGGGGGATGAAACGGCGTGGTATAGAAAAATGACGTATTTCTTTTTTTTTAATTGATAGATTCTAATTTTCCTACGAACTATAGGTTCATCTAGTTTTTTTTTTCTAGAGGGAGATATCACTATATTGTGATGGGGGGGGGGGGGGGGATTTATATATAATCTCAATATATTCTGATTTGCTACTATTCATACGGCAACCATTATACTCGTGAGGAGGACGGGAATCACTCTTATGTTCCGCAGACACTAATTAACAATGTCAACAACTTCGTTTATGAAATAACATGAACTTTATTAACACACACTTATAGATCATTTGTACAATATCAAAAAATACGTCCGTCTTCTACTATATCTAACCCCCAACTAACTTCACTGTTGCGTCTTACGTCATCGGTACATTGTCGCACCATGCTCACGTCACACTCACGCCACACAAATTTTATTGAACACGCGCACAATACTCTCGCACCAAATCGTCTACTGTCAAGTTCGTACCGTCCTATGGTAACCTCTACTCGTCTAGTCTAATTCTATATATCTACGCTATGACATATATAGTGGGTGGTTTTTTGTTGTTGTAATAATGTGTGGTGGGGAGGGGTAAACATTGACTACTGAAGAAATAAAAAAACTGATGATAGCAGAAGGAAAAAAAAAAACAAAAAAAAAAAACAAACCATGTGGTATTCAAATGTAACTAATTAAAATTTGAACCTATTTTAAAAAACACAATAATCTTAATTCAGAAAAGGTGTAGGCCTAAGACTAATGTCTACAGACAAAAAAAAACAACTAGGCTTAATTAAATGGATCGCCCATAAATGACGTCATACTTTTCCCGACGATTTCCCTCTCACCCAATAGTTACTAAAAGCAAGATGATGATTTAATATCATATCGCAGTTCTACTATACCCGAACCCTTAATCACAATTTCTAACGAACACGAATATATTCTTCATCATTTTTGAAAAAATATTTTACACCGTCCCATATTTTGAGTCCAACGTCATTTATGAAGAATATGGACGACCTAATAATTGACAAGTTAATCAGTACAAAAGGGTTTAATAAATGTTGGACCTCCCAAAAGTCTTTGAGATCTTGGATGTACATACATACATACATAGCCTTAATTTCAATTGAAATTAAAGATAAGAAGACGGCCCTCTGTCCCACTTTTATTAAACAAGACAGCTATGTATATTCAACAACAAAATCAACACAATATACATACGAATAGACATGTGTATCAAGGGAAACTACTCTAAATTTTATTTGGAAAGATGGCCGCTGTTTTTATCTGCTAATATTTATCTCAAACACCTTGTTTAAAGTTAGTTTCATGATATTTTAAATTGTTTTGGTCAGTGATTGTTATATTAAATCAATTATCTGTTATGTTTTGTAACATTTGACTTAAATTATACTTATTTAAACAAATATATTCATCAGTTACCTCTCCCGCACATTTCTACTGCAGCCGAATTGATTACGCTAAAACGATAGATTACCAAATATGAGTATATTTTCGTATATTTTGATAAAATATTATAGATAATTGAATAATAGATCACCCCCCCCCCTCAAACTTTCGATTTCCATCCCCTTCAACCTTTCAAATGTTTATGAAAAAAATTCTGTCTCTGTCGAATAGTGAGAGGCGGGCACATACGAATCGTTCGGCGGGCACGGGGTTGGGAACCCCTGATCTAGATAATTAGATATACATCTACTATTTCAGATCGCTTGCAGGAAACTTCAAAGATAACTTACGTTTTCACACAGAGATTGTTTGTAAGTATCACATAACCTAACAAAAAAGCTGTTTTTTTTTCAGATTGCAATGTCAATGATTTTTTTAATGAGTCATTAGCTTAGCCAACCTCTTCTAAAAATAATCAGACTAATTTACCCAGCATGATAGAACTAATTGATAAAAGAAATGATAGAATTTATTGAAAGTTTTTAAGGGTCGGACACTGATTAAAGTTTATTTTCTATGTGAATTATATATTTCTCTTTTTGTCTCTGTGGGGTGGTGGAAAAGGGCTGAGGTACTCCCACACACACCCTCGCAAAGAAGTTCCACACATTGGTTAATTTAATTTTAAACAATTTCAGCTAGAAAAAGAAAAGTACCTTGCGGTATTTTCTGGCACCTAAACATATTTGAGTTTGTCACAGAACAAACAGATGATTATATACAGGCTATAAGAAAAGAAATCAAAAATGAATGGAAAGAAGAAATGTTTGTCTGTTTAGTCGATGTAAAGAAAACACCAGAAGAACTTGTAAAGAGATTGCTGGAGAACCAGGTAATTTTTAGGTTTAGTTCCATGGTTATTCTTTTAAGGTTTCTACAAATGTAGAGATATATTAAATTTGCTATTAATTTAATCACACAATCCTTCCAGAATTTAAAACTTTATTTAAGATGACAAAAAAGTAAAGTTGTATAATCACTCATAATTACAAAGAGAAGATATGTTAGCTACACTATGTGCCATTTACTCACGTCTTTAACAGCGTACAACAAGACTTCAACACAAATATCCACTATACAACACACATAATTATGACACAACACAGTAAGATACCACGTAATGTAATTTGAGAATACGAACTCTGTTGATACAAAACAAACGAAAAACTATAAGATTAAAAAAAAACACATGAACAGTAAAAACTCGACACGACAGAGACGGTGCAAAAGCACGTTTTCATTAAAAACATTAAGAGTAGAAAAGAAAGCAAGAGAGAGAAATATAAGTTTGATAATGTAGATTATATTTTTAATTTATATAATAATATTGATTTATGTTTTTCCTAAGTTCAGCTTTTTTTTAATATGAGCTTTATATTTTAACTTGCTTCCTCTGTCTTACTCATGTTTGTCTAGACCAAAACGGGAGAGCGAAATTTTAATAACTTCTTACTGATCAATTTCTCTGAAATTCGCCCTTTGGGTCAAGACCCGATGACATTGCAATGCGACATTACATTTTGAATTAATTGGATGGCAATTTATTTTATTAATTAATTGCAATTCTATGAAATTAGTAAGTAGTATTATCCCTGTGGGCATGTTGATGTTATTTTTTTTGTGCTCTTCTTTGAGCAATATTTGCAAAGATGCACATCAGATCTCGCTGTCGTTTATTTGGGACTGAAGCTGTTTGAAGCAGGGCAAGCGTATGTGGCACTAAGTAGGGTCAGCTCATTGGACGGCCTTCATATAGAAAAACTGAACTGCAGAAAACTGACTAAAATGACACCCTGCAACAACAAAGCTTTTTTTGGAGCTAAATAGACTGAAGTCACCTCAAACTTTAATTATAAACATGGCCGTAGATTGAACACTATTAATATGTCTTCGGTTAAGGAAGTGTTAAGATCTGTCTTCTATGATATGTGTTTAGCTGATTGTGGGAATTTTTAATTATGACTAAAAAATAAGTAACTTTCGCATGTAGAATAAACTAAACATATTATTAAATTTAAAATGTTACATTTTTGCTTCTTTCAAATTGTGTATCACATATTTATTGCTACACTATATTGTCTTAACATGTGTATATCTCGGTAATACTAAAAAAGTATAAAAATAAATATACATAACATTTTTTTTATAACTTCAAGCTTTTATAAATGCACTAAAAGAACAAAATACATTTTTATTAAAAATATTTAAAAAAAAATATTATAAATCTGCGGTTACTTTAAATATAAAGCTACTTTCTTTAAATATATTAAATCACTATTATTTATATAACTATATCTATAAATAAAAGCGTTGGTCACTACATAAACAAGTATTTAAAAAATGAAATTTCTAGGCCTGTCTATAATTATAATATAATTATTATATATTTACTTTGCACTAAGTTATAAATAATAAATAAATAAATACTAAAATACTATTATAATACTATGTTAATTCGTGTTGTGGGCTTTTGGTGTTGGGGGACTATCCTCCACTATCCTCAGCCCAAGTGGTTCTCAAAATGAAAGTTACAAATATTGGCGATGATGCCCACGTGTAAATTTATGCATGCTTAATTAAACTTTCAACTTTCACAAATCCACAATTTGAATTTTTTAAATAGCTCTCTCTCTCTCTTTATATATATATATATATATATATATATATATATATATATATATATATATATATATATATATATATATATATATATATATATATATATATATATAAATCAAAATGCAACCTACACCAGTGGTAGTTATATTGATTTGCAACTGAGTACCCCTACTGAAACACTATAGCAACCCAAGCTGTATTTATAGTTATAAAAATAGTAGTGTATTACTATACTTAAAGAAAGCAGTTTTATATTTAATGTAACCGCAAATTTATTATATAAAAAATATTTTATATTGAATAAAAATTGTATTATTTTCTTCTTTTTAGTGCATTTATAAAAGCTTGTAATTACAAATGTTTTTATGTATTTATTATTTTAAAATTTAGGTATCTATTATACAGCATGGGGATACTGAAGCATTCTGTCTGGCAAAACATTTTTGGAGATTTACATCGATCGAAAAAGAGAATCTAAAATTATTGCTTCCTGCAGGTTGGAGTTTGATAGTTTTAAACTAGTAAAGGCTGTACTAAATAAAAAAAAAGATTAACATTATTAAAAAAATTTTACTTAAATGAACAAAGTCTCTCTTTTTTGTTTATTTGAGAAACAAACATTAACTCCTAAATGGATTTTTATGTTTGAAAGGGTACTTACTTTATGCATATGAGATATATCTGGTCTTATTTTGTATTTTTTTTTTTACGTTTTCAGTAAATAGAGAAAATGACGTCTGGGAAGAAGATTTGAAGGAACATCAGTTGAATGAAAATGTTGTCCTTGTTCCTTCACTGGATACTAAAGTTTCAAAGAAAGAGGTAAGAATAGCATAATTTATGTTATATCGTTACAGTAGAAATATGTGCCTTTAACCCTTGAACTGTCAAGTGCAACTGTTCTGTGGCGTCAGGCCATTTTAAGAGTTTTTCAAAATGCTTGATAAAACTGTCAAAATTGTGTATTGAATGAAATTAGAGACCCCTACATGTATATATTTTCTAATAGTATATTGGACAAAGAATCTTTTGATACACAAATAATTTGTTTTTATTTTGTGCATGTGGATAGTGACCTTGACATTTACAAGAAGAGTAAAATTTGACTACTCAACTTCTGTATTTAACCCACCCTAAAACACCCCCAAAAAATCCAAACCTCACAGAAACTACATTTTTAGATACTAGAAGTTATTAGCTTTTAGATAATACATAGTTTTATAAAGTACTGTTGTAAAGCGATTTTGTATGAATTATTTCATTCATGACTTTCACATTGCGCTCACTAAAAGAAGTATAGCAAAAAAGGGATGGATTTTCATTAGGGTAAAGAAGGGCGTTAAGAGCCACACTTTTTAGCACCTGTACATTTTTAAAGATGTCTACTAATCTAAGCATTTTTTAGTATTGAAAATATGGCAAAATTATTCTAACATATCTTACACAATATAAAAATAATAACAAAGTGTATTAAATATACTTTAAATGGGTTTAATTGAACATTTATTGTCATACCCCCAAAATCAGCATTTGGGGTGAAAGGAGCCGGGCAATGGGGCAATAAGTATTATCTCTTAGTTTAGACTAACTCCGCAATAAAAATAATTAATTTTGAACCCCAAATTAGTTAATGCTGTGTACACACACTTTAACTGATACTAGCTATCACTAGGCCCCAATGGGCCCAGTCTACAATTGATACAATTGCAGGTGTACATAGGGCCTAAGCCTAAAGTTTAGTAGTTTACAGTAGGCACATTAGTATGCCTAGTGTGTAGCTAGTATACTAGTGTGTAGCTGTCCAGAGTTAACATTCTTGTATGTAAAAAGGGGTGGTACTAACTAATCTGCCTTAATGCTTTCCCCTGATAAGTCATGTGTGCTATACATTACATAACATGACATGGAGGTGAGAAATGTTGAGGGGAGAGCAGTTTTACTGGTTTCCCCTTTGTTCTCCTTGCTGGACCCTGAGGGCCATAAATTACATAAGGAGATGCTATCTCTGGTTGGCTTAGATCTAAGAACTAAGTCCATGTTACCTACAAAGAGATGTTTTATGGTGGGTTAGATACAGGTGGGGTCTGGCTATCATCCAGGTGAGAAATTGTGAAGGGAGAGCAGTGGTACTGATTCCTCTTTGGTCTCCACCCTGCTAGACCATGAAGGTCATATATTACATAACATGCCACCCCAGATTGTCTGAGATATGTAACTGTAATCCATGTTACCTACAAAGAGATGAAGTTTTATAGTGGACCAGAAACTGGTGGGGGCTGGGTATCATGGGGGTAAGAAATTGTAAGGGGGGAGCAGTGGTATTAATGTGTCTGTTTACTTCCCTGTTGGACCATGAGGGTCATAAATTACATAACATACCACCCCAGATTGGCTGAGACCTAAGAGCATTTATTCATGTTACCTACAAAGAGATTAGAAGTTTTATGGTTGGTTAGAAACAGGTGGGGGCTGAGTCAGCTGTATTGCCCCTCAGGGGTAATAAGTACAAGCACCATTTTAAAAATTATCTTGCTAACATCAGATGGCTGAATTTTTACTTTTTAGCAGGTTAGAATTGTATTTCTATCATTTAGACACAAGTCTGTTTAACAATTAATACATTTTGTGTTAACTATTCCTATACCAGTGTCATATTCAGTGGTCTAATAAATGAGAAACTTGGGTAATCAATTCGGCCGTCACTAGTAATGTAGGGATAAGGTAACTAATAAATATGGCTTAAATATGAATAAATGTTTGCATATTCTACTTAAATACTAAAGATAATTGAATATTAAACCACATTTAAGGGTTAAATCAATAAAAATGTCATGAAATTAAGGTTTAACAGCGATGTTCCAGATACTAAATTTGCTATTAAAAACAGCGGCCATCTTAAGAAAATATTATTTTGAGTCATTTCCCTTTAATTTCTATTTGTATGGAACTGTATTGATGTTTGCTATTAAATACGTTAGTCTTGTGTTTAAATACAAAGCATGCGTTTTTTTTTTATTCTGCCCTTTAAACAATTTAATTGACTGACAATAAACATCTGTTCTAGAATTATTATTATGAGATGCAATTTTTATACATTAAGATACTCCCTATTTTTAATAGAGCTACCACTACATATCTAATGTTTATTTAAATATTAGTTTGAGTTAATTCTTATTGTTTGTGTTATTGTTTGTTTGCTATTTTCATTTAATATGTTCATGCTTTTTTCCTTTAATTAGTGATTTAATCATAAATGACGTCCCGTTTTTTGACCTCTCTTACCTTAACCCCCCCCCCCCCCCCCCCCCCATTTTCGCCGTCACGAAATAGTCGTAATGTTTCTTACCCCTCCCACTTCCCGCGTAAAACGTCGTCTCAAAACCAGTTACTCCACCCCTTAAGTGTGCGATGTCATTTATGGTAGATGTCAAGTCTTATATACATTTTGAATAACCTTTGTTGTCAAAATGTTGACACTAAATACCCAAAATGAGTTATGTTATTTATATGGGGTTGTCCATAAACGATGCTATGCTAATGTGACGTCAACTTACGCAGGGTGGTCGGGGGGGGGGATGCGTGACGTCTATTTTGGAATCTTCTATAAAGCTGTGCTCAATGAAAATGAGGAACATAAAGCGTTCATTTTCATGCATACATTTGTTCATAACGAATGATCATAACTATTGCATGCCTGTTGTCCTAAGCGGTGTTAAACAACCTCAGCACATCATCCCCGCCAAAAAGGGCCCGCCACTAAATGCCTACCGACGAAAATAGGCCGCACTATATTGACTCCAAATGAAATAACTTTTGACAACAAGGCTCAAACCAAGTAGCTCCTGGCAACAATATTCGACAAGAGTCCAAGACAATTATTGACTAGCAGTAGTAGCAGGTAAAATGGGACAAATCGAAAATTGAAAGTTTGTCGCCTCTGGGGGGGGGGGGGGGGGGATGACACCATTAAGTGCCGCACCGGGTGACACTCGATCTCGCTACGCCACTGAGCTAATGTAAAGCCACAGCTCAGTATAGGCTTGAATTTAACATAAAATAGTGTTAGTAGTGGACAGCCTCTAAGACTGTGCATTAGGAGTACGGCCGTCGGCAAAACGCCAGAGTCCGACGATATCTGAACATCAATTTTGTCTTTTATGAAGTGCGGAGCCCCTTTAAGACCTGAGCTTGGCCCCTGTTGACACCACCACTAGCGCCGCTTATGTCCACATATTAATCACACGTTTTGCGTGGAGCTTAATGGACAGACGTTTATAGGTGGGACCGGGAGCCTAAATGCAGTTACCGAAGCCGTTGTGTCAAGGGCATTTTAGAGCCGAACGTCTCAGGGCAGCATGTTGCAGAAATTAAAAGCACGTGAATTTGTATAGTAGAGGGAGAACATCATGTCACTGTAATAAATTAAACACCAATATAATTCACCGAACTAAAGTCATTTAGATCTATTCGTCAGGCTAAATGTCGCTAAAGTCTCATCGCCATAGTCATTTAGTGCCTGTTTCGATTTTTTTTAATTACGCGGTATCTCTTTCTTAAACATTAGCCTAATGACAAATGACGTCACGCGCGCCGCGAACTTTGTGACGTTGTGCTTAGTGGGGGATGAAACGGCGTGGTTGAGAAAAAATGACGTATTTCTTTTTTTTTTTTTTAACAGACGAATAAGTAATAGATTCTAATTTTCCTACGAACTGTAGGTTGATCTAGTTTTTTTTTTCTAGAGGGAGATATCACTTTATTGTGATGGGGGGTTTATATATAATTCTCATTATATTCTGATCTACTACTATTCATACGGCAACTATTATACTCGTGAGGAGGACGGGAATCACTCTTATGTTCCGCAGACACTAATTAACACTGTCAACAACTTCGTATAGGAAATAACAATAACATGAACTTTATTAACACACACTTATAGGTCATTTGCACAATATCAAAAACAAAATACGTCCGTCTTCTACTATATCTAACCCCCAACTAACTTCACTGCTGCGTCTTACGTCATCGGTACATTGTCGCACCATGCTCACGTCACACTCACGTCACACATATTTTATTGAACACGCGCATAATACTCTCGCACCAAATCGTCTACCGTCATGTTCGTACCGTCCTTAGTAACCTGTACTCGTCTAGTCTAATTCTATATATCTACGCTATGACATATAAAGTGGGTGGTTTTTTTTGTTGTAATAATAGATGGTGGGGAGGGGTAAACATTGACTACTGAAGAAATCAAAAACTGATGACAGTAGAAGACAAAGAAAAAAAAACATGTGGTATTCAAATGTAACTAATAAAAATTTGAACCTATTTTAAAAAACACAATAATCTTAATTTAGAAAAAGTGTAGGCCTAAGACTAATGTCTATAGACAAAATAAACAACTAGGCTTAATTAAATGGGTCGCCCATAAATGACGTCATACTTTTCCCGATGATTGCCCTCTCACCCAATAGTTACTAGATATTAAAAACAAGATGATGATTTAATATCATATCGCAGTTCTACTATACCCGAACACTTAATCACAATTTCTAACGAAAACGAATATATTCTTCAGGGATGTATATTAAGCAACAAAATCAACACAATATACATACGAATAGACATTTTCATCAAGGGAAACTACTCTAAATTTTATTTGGAAAGATGGCCGCTGTTTTTTTCTACTAATATTTATCTGAAACACCTAGTTTAAAGTTAGTTTCATGTTATTTAAATTGTTTTGGTCACTGATTGTTATTTTAAATCAATTATCTGTGATATTTTGTAAAATTTGACTTAAATAAACTTATTTAAACAAATATATTCATCAGTTACCTCTCCCGCACATTACTATCTCAGCCGAATTGATTACGCTAAAACGATAGATTACCGAAACTTGCACTTAGGGTTTCAAGAGCCACATAACAGTATCTGTTATAACTTTTCTAAACAGGCAAGCTAGTGGACAAAATTAATGTATTCATGTAGATTTAGTTATTATCTAACAAATAAAACCATTATGGTAATGATCAGTCAAGTTTTACTCTGATAATGATAAAAACTTTATAGCATGGTAAAATGGGACAAATGTCGGCCATTTTGTTTAGGCACCAATAATCACTGTGCAAAAAAAATTCACCAAAATAAAACTATTCTAGCCATAGCTATAAAAATAGTGTTACAATGTACAACAACCAATGCTCTAATACAGGAACAAAGAATGGGCTTGAATGGTTTATTACAAAGTGAAGTTTCCCAAGTTATGTCTATTTGGAAAAAAAGTTCACAAAATGGTTTTATGGAGATGAGAAATTTTAGGGAAAGAGCAGTGGGATTAAAATTAAATCCTGTCTCATCCTCTCCCTATTGGACCAAGTGGGTCATAAATTACATAAAATGAATCCTCTGCTTCTCTGTTATCAAAGAACAGCAGTGGTTGTTACCTCAGAAGTAGATTAGCAGTGTTATTGGGGGTTTTGTGTGGGTGGGGTGTTGATTGGGGCTTAATACCACACGGCTCTTAACGCCCTCCTTTACCCTATTAAATCTAGTTTTTTATTTAAATATTTTTATACTGAAACGAAGACCACAAACATAAATGTCCAGACATCTCTTTATTTTTCTCACTGTATTTAATAATATAAAGAAGTTCTAAGGTTATTTTCTAATCAAGATTGACGATCGGCAGTTTAGACAGACATTTTCAAAGTAAAAATGCTCAGAAAATATTCACTCCCGTTTTAAAACGAAAATCAAAGCTCATGTACAAACAGAAAGCAATCCGATAGCGGAAACAGGAAGGAAATTCATTTTTTAATAGTTACTTCCCCTTAACCAACGTATATTTATTCATTCGCATTTTTAATCGCGATTTTAATAACAGCTGATTCGGTCGACCGTGACACTACAGAAAAGGGAATTACGGCCGATGATCGGCCGTTATGACAGTTCGAGGGCGAATAAAGACATAAAACTATCAAATTCTTAGCCGGTTTCTATTTTAACCTTTCTCAAATATAGTCTATATTTTGTCGACGAACACCCAGATGCAAAACATATTTTTAATTTACAAAGTAAAATGTGGTTATTGGTTTTAGAAACTCAAAAGTACTCTTATCAAAAAAATGACAATTTCAATGTTTAAAGCAGTTTTAAAAGAGTAATTCAGTTATTGCTATCTATATATTAGGATATCGCAAATATAATTAATATAAAACTCTAGACGTTTACAAATCGTTGAAATGGAGTGGAGGGATTTAAGACTACCTACATTTTCCTAATAATGAAGTGCATGAAAATAAACAGCTTAATGAGATAAGCATTGCTGAGTGTTGACGAGCAAATTGTCCATCCATCACTATAATATTACTAGGCATGCTGCCCAGCTTCGCTTAGGCTTTCGAAAACATTGAGAATTTGAATGCTTAATTAATTCGCCCGAGGGTCGGTCTACGACCTCAAGAGTTATGAAGAGGTTCCTCCGTGGACATTTTTTTTTCGATTTATAGCTCATATAAGGTACCGGTCAGTCGAGGTCAGTTTTGACCCCCTCATCGTAGACTTTTCGGCCAACCGGCCCCCGTGCTCTGTCGCCCCAAGGCAAGATCCTGCCAAATTTGAAGCGCCTGCGGCGCCGGGAAGTGCCTTATCGGACACCCGACAATCTAGATCTAGAATCCTAATTGAATTTTTTTTTTTAAGTTTAGTCCGAGCAAAATAAAAAAAAATACATTAACCAAGTTGACTTGGTGGGTCTCGAACCCGCACCACCTGCGTGGTTTATAGTACACTAACATCTCCGCTATTTAGGCACCTTATAAAATACAGAGAATGAAAGACGTATTTTAAAATCTTAACTTACGCGAATATGCCTATTCTTTCAAATTAATTTTTTTATCCCAAATTAGCCAGTTCCAAACAAAGATTTTGTATAAATAAATGTTATGAGTTTAGGCCGGAAAAATTGTATTGTATACATTTCATAGTGTACGTAGATCTAAATCAAAATTGAATGAAATAGTTCATTTCTTTTTTTATTCTAAACATGGCAGATGACGTCATTAGTAAGCAATAGTGTCGTCACAGTTTTATGCGTTCTTTTACACATCTATTAATGCTTTTCCGGTTGCATAAATAATACTGTTTCTCTACATTCGAATACGCCTTGATTTTTTATTTTTCTTCTTGAAATAAAATTGTGGTTATACATTTAAAACATCTAACATATTATTTTCAACAAAAGTCCGTATAAAGTTCTCCATATATCGCTGACGTTTCTGACGTGATGTCCGGCGAAAATTTTTTGCGGACAGAGAGAGAGAGAGAGAGAGAGAGAGAGAGAGATGTGCGAACGTGGCCCATTATAGTATTAGATGCCAAAATTATAAAAGTGTTGAATACTCTAAAGCACTGAAACTGCAATTCGGAATCATGGTATCTACTACATGTCAATCACGCTGAAATGACACGCACTCCCAAAGGTCAAGAGAGAAACTGCAGTAACGTGGGCGGTTGTAGCTGATGGTTTAGGACTTATGATTTTAAGATGGCTAAACTTGAAACCTGTTTGGCTATTAATGCAATACGACTAAGAAAATAAGTTATGAGATTGAAATTGTATTTCTGTAGAGTTATGCTCAACTATTTATCCGTATAACAAATACATGGGTGGGGCAGTCCTATTAGATTATCTGGTAACTCTGTACAGGAATCCAATGCAGTCAGAGAAGTGATATTTTTTCAATTATTTTTTGCATTAAAAAACAAAGATTGCAAGAGCATTTTAACAGCAAAATCACCCCCAGTATTCCCTACTAGATTTCAATCAGATAGTTGCGATTGGTTTGATAAACACCTACAAAAGCAGTAACAAGTTTGGTTGCCAGATACTGCTGAAAAGGCACACTTCACCTAAAAACAGTATAAGGGAGACTTAGCGCCAACAATAGTAACATTTTGTACGGCCAGTCGCATAAAGGGGCACTGTAAATACTCTGCCTGCCTAAAATATGCTCGAAAAAAATTGGGTAAAATGTAACTGTGACGGTGGTCGTTTAAAATGTAAATTGTAAACAGCGAGAGAGGGAGATATGAAACATTGTCCTTTTTGTGATTAAATGTTTATTCATTCAAGTTTCTAGTGGATCAAATACATTTGTTTGCACGAAAAAGTGTATTCTTTTTCATTTTTCTTCCATCTGGCTCAACAAGTCATAAAACATATTAGGCCAAGTTTAACAGTAAGGCACACATTTTATTTAGAAGAAAATTTGCTTTTTAAACATGGCGTTTAAAAAGCAAATTTTTAGATTCGTCATTGTAAGCGCTAATTTGATTACATCTTTTTATAAAATATGAAATTTAAAAGATCAAGTCTTTGCTAAATTGAAGATAAGATAATTGAACGCAATAGGAATATTTTTCTGTGTTTTTCATCTACTGTTAAATACACTTGTACTTAAGTTTTGAAGTTATTTATATGCTTACAGTCTTTATTTACAAATTTTTATAAATATTTTCTTTGTAGTAATAGAGACAAAATATTAATTTTACTCTAGAAATTACATTTGCAATATAGATTACACAAACAGTAATTGGTTCAAACAATAAGTCGTTAAAATGTTTCCATCTCGTAGACGATACAAAATTCTAAACATAATTTTAAATTTTGATAATATTTTTGTTATGTTACTTTTCACAGATTGCCGATAAAACACTCGTGTTTTCTAATTACCCTCCAACAATACCAAGTGATTGTCTCAAATGGATTATAGAAACTTTGGTGTTGTACGTTTTAGCCAAAGCCAGCAACAGCGTATTCGATAACGACAATACTTTTGGGACAAAATACTCTCGTATTAATTTAATGAGTGAGAGTGAATCTTCAAAGTAAGCACTCATTTTCTTTACTCTGTTTTAAAAAATAAAATATGAAATTTAAAATACCAAAGAAAAAATCTGTATTAAGCTTTACGACGATAAAAATAAACAATGTATTACACTTCAATTTATCCCATAAGTCTATATATAACTAATGCAAATTTCTAACTACAGTTAAAATATATGATCAGCACAAACAACATACTTAATGGACCTTATCATGAATAGTCTTGAATGTTCCATTACTTATCTCAAAACGTGTGTGCTACGCTATTAAAATAAATGTTGTTAAAAAACTGATTGTTACATTTTGTCAGACTTCACTAAAGATTTGACATATTAGAATTTGTTAGTATTATTAGTAACTAAATAATATTTTAAAAAAATTGTCGTCAAGCGGTAATGGAGACATAAAGACATTTTGCTTTTGAATACACTAGCATAAATTATAAGTAAGTATTGCAGGAGCAGACGCGATAGTTTAATAAGTTATTGACCCGAAAGTATATATATATATATTAAAAGCAAAAATAATCTGAGTAATGTTTACCATGGAGATTTGTTGTTTACTATAACTTATTCTAAAAGTATACATCTTCCAACGCTCTCTGCAATTGCATTTTTTCATATAACTGACTTATAAATTAGTATATTAAAGCATTTTTCCGGATTAGTTTAGTTTAGTGACCTCTATGTATGCTAAATGTAAAAAAAAAAAACAAGATTTTCATTCATGTCAACAATAATGATCGAACGAGTCTCGTTAAATTTAGACACACCCTTGTAAATTAAAACACTTGATTTAGATCTCTTGAATTCCAGATGGACATTTCATTTTCTGATCAATATAAAATCATTTCAGTCTAACATTTATCTTTTTTGTTCGTTATTTAAATCACAGATTATAATTATTTACTGTTTTATCCATGCATTAGCATTCTTAAAAAACTGCAGAATCGATTGTTTCTCCTGATTCCATTTGGTACAAGTGTTGAATCTCAAGCCTCTACAAGTAATAAAAAAGGTAAGATGCTATAACTATTAGGTTGATAAAAATATTTATTCACAAATTATATTAATTGGTATCCCATTTCAGATCTATATTGTAAAGCCTGCAAAGATATTTAGAATAACCACTCTTGTTTTTATGTTTAACAATTCCTAGCTGGAATTGATTTATGATGGTCACTCACTCAGGTTAAGTACGTTAAGGTGCTGACCCTGAGAGAAAACACATAACATACTTTATTGTAATGACGGCGACGGTGATAAAATAATTATAGCTACTGCCATCAAAAACTCAATGATGTGTAAGATGACTAAGTGTAAACTTCGGTGGGGGTGGGGGGCTAGTGCAGAGGCGTTGCTAGGGGGACGAAGGTTTGGATGGCCCCCTCTGTTTTTAAAAAAAGCTGGTTTTAAGCTGCATTTTTTTAATTTAAAAAGTGAAAAATAATATATTTAACGTCTACAGGCCTTTGCATACTGATTTAACTGTTTTCTACCTTGATTGTGCAAATGTAAAAACAAATTCCTTTAAGAAACAATGATAGGCTTAAAATGCTTTCCAGCTTTACCTACATAGGGGGTTGGGCGGAAGGATTTACATTGGGTTGGTGAGTAGATAAGATTTAACATTAATAAAAGAAACAAACTGTATTAAAGCGTATTATACGATTGTGTAACCGTAAAAACAGTTAGTGGCGTTAAAACCCGCTCCACCAACATTTTTTAAGATGGTGCGGGATTAGTTTTACAAAGACAGATTGAATTATTCTTTGTCCGATCGCTCTGAATTGGTGTAAACATTGCTAAAATATTTAGTACAATTTACTCAGTTGTGTTTATTGGTGCTGGTATTGTTTCCAGAAGAAAATCAAGTAGTGACGATTGTGTTTGCATTTCTATTATTAGTCTAGATAGGTCTTTCTGATATTTTATATATATATATATATATATATATATATATATATATATATATATATATATATATATATATATATATATATATATACATATATATATATATATATATATACATATATATATATATATATATACATATATATATACATATATATATACATATATATATACATATATATATACATATATATATATATATATACATATATATACATATATATACATATATACATATATATACATATATATATATATACATATATATATATACATATATATATATATATATATACATATATATATATATATATACATATATATATATACATATATATATATATATATACATATATATATACATACATATATATATATATACATATATATATATACATATATATATATACATATATATATATATACATATATATATATACATATATATATATATATACATATATATATACATATATATATACATATACATATATATATCAGGGGTCTCCAAACTACGGCCCGTTTGAAGCAAATGTGACTAGTTGCCCAGATAAATTACAGCTGGAGGTCATTAAATTGCAAGCAAAAACAAAATGAATTCCTTAGATACAAGTTCAAAGAAGGGCGGGTGGGTTTTTTATAAGTTTTTAAAATAAGTTTTTGCCCAAGGAAGACTTTCTTATATTAAAACTTTTGCACCAAAGTACCTTTCAAATTTTTGGGACAACATATCTGTGTGAACAAACATTTTCAAGAATGAAATACGTGAAGAAAAATTGAGCAAACTTGGACCTCGAGTGTACTGTCAGCTATCGACAGTGTTTCTTTCAGACTTTTTTCTCCGCGGAGGGTGTGGGGGACACTTGTATATATTTCAAAATAAATTATATAGTTCGTGGAGGGGGGCGTCAGACATTCTTTGTGGGGGGGGGGGGGGGGGGGGGAGTGAGGCTCCGCCACCCCGAAGATCTACCTGGAAGAAAATCTGGCCCCCGAACTGATATTTGATAGTTAATGCAGCCCTCAGGCTGAAAAGTCTGGAGACCCCTGATATATATATAAACAATGTATTTTTTTGTGTTTATATATTACTATTTCTAAATTTTTGGAAACTATTTAGCTTCACCTGGTATGGATTTTGATCCACCTGACTCTCTATCAACATCCCTAGAGTAAGTATTTAAACAAATTTTTCTATGTTTGATGTTGTTTATATTAAAAATTTGAGAATTACACTTTATTAAGCCAATTAAATCTCCCATCTAACGTTACATGTGCATGGCTTTTCAAAAGAATCAAGGGCATTAATTTAAAAATAAAATTGTAACAAAATAATGTTTCACCATTTATAAATAATAGTGCACTATTGTTTACTTACGATCAATAAACTGACGAATATACGATTTACAATATTAATTTTATTTTAGTCGCCAATGTAAGTTTTGAAAATACATTTAATGATCCTTCTCAATAGTAGATTATGTTTAGGCCTGTATATTTTTCAATTTGAATCTAATCCTATTTCAGAAAAGTGTTAACTCAACTTCCAGACAGTTATCATAGATCACTTAATGGTTCGTATCAATTTTTTTTGTAATATTTAAAATAGTTAAATAAAAAAGTATAAAAACACATAGTTTGGTCAATCTATAACAATACAGTTCCTTTAATATGTATGTTTGCTGTAAAACTGCTGATTCCTATGAAATTGTCATTTCTGGTTAATTTTTCGGTTCCGGTTCAAGTTCATGTTCCGGTTAAAATTCATGTTCCAGCTTTGGTTTGAAGTTCATAGCTACCCTTTCTGTTCCAGTCTAATTTCACTTAAAATATCGGTTCAGCTTTAAATTCTAGGTATTATTTTTTTTTTAAAGCACATGTTTTATTCTTCCATAAAGGCGCTAATTATCTAGTCGATACGATAGTTTCACTAATTTGTGACATAAAAATAAGAGAAACAAGTCAAGTCAAAATAAAAGTAGAACAAAAAGAACACTGAGATAATGTTGTTATTCAAACTAAATTAAAATATAATTAGGAATAGAACATTGGAGAACGATGCACGAGGATAGTAATGTTTCATGTTAAGACATTAGTTCAAATTTAGATTAAAAGAAAAGAAACATAAGCCTAACGCTTGTTGTATTTCCCCTAAATGTTAATTATCCATTTATATCTAAAAGTATATTATTTTAGTCTTATTATTATACCGATTAAAAAAAAGGGCTTTATATTATCAGTCATTATTTACAGATACAGCTGATGACATGCAACCTAAAACAGAAGAGTTGCCGACTAGTGATGAGTAAGTAGTTACAATAATATTTACTGTTTATTATTTTTTTTGCATGCAAATGAATTTATTAAATCAAACGTGAGAAGTGATTAGATGATACAAAGTTTCATTTTATTATCTGAAAGAATGCAAAATCAAACATTGAAATGAAGGAAGGGTTTTCGAAGAAAGATGAGAGACTAAATACAGCAATGTATAATACCGAACAATGTTAGTTAATATAATATGAGTACATAACGTGAGCGGTTATAGTAGGATGAATTAACTAACTAATAAGTTCATTATTCTCTTTTTAGTCCTGTGATTCCGAATCCAACTATCGGTAATCGCTATTTATCTAAAGGTATGATTAAATGTTGTTTTGTTTTTTACATTTTACTACCATTCTATTTTTCCGTAAATTTGATTCCTTCAATTTTTCCAAAAGCCATTCAATCAACTTTACTATACGTTATTTTCCATTTTCAAAATCTTATATATATATATATATATATATATATATATATATATATATATATATATATATATATATATATGGGTGGTATGTGTGTAAGGGTCTAGGACAAACTTCAGAAAGACACGTGCCGCAAGCCGTTTTCTGGAATGGACACTTGCCAGAATCTATACTCATATAATCATAGCAGCGTTTTGTTCATAAAATCTTTAAATGTAACCTTTTGTTACATTTAAATTTTATTATCTATTATAATGAAAATATTTTCATGCGTTTTTTAAATTTAATTTATTATAGCTTAAAGTTTCTGTTTGAGTAATGTATCTATTTTAAAAAAAAAGCTAAATTTAAAACAATGAACGTATTCCTTTTTTTAATGCTAAAATAGATATAAGCGAGCTGACCAGAATCCTTCTTTTATTAATTTTGACAATGTTAAAACTCGTTTTTTGAATATATTTTTCCATCAAAGCATTCTTCAAAAAACAAGTAAAAAAAATCAAACTTAAGCCACTAAGTAATTCAGAAATTTAATATTTTTAGAATCAATGTTATAAAAGGTAAAAATCCAGAGAACTTGAAAATAATTTTTTGAGGCTATATTTCTATTTCTTTTAAACAACAAACAAAGTTGTAAACTGGAGTTTCCATTTCGTAAGACAAACATTGTATGGATGTACAGAACTCCGTGATCGATGTTCTTAAAACCCCGCTTCATAATAATCTGTTCTTAAAACTTTAGCGATAAAGTTTTTAAAAAAAAAAACTATTGACTTTTAAACCACATGAGCTAGTTCAAACATTTTTGTTAACATTGTCTGTGAATAAAATACAAAGAAAAAAAAATGTTTTTGGCTTTTTTAAAAATTTGGTTTAGTTACCAAAAATACTAAAAACATTAGGTACTCCAATATTTAGTACAGTACAAAAAATATTAAAAAGTCAGATTTAATAACCATATATATTTTATTAAGAATGTGTATAATGATTTAAATATTATATTTGTATTTTCGAATAATTTCGAAACTAGTCTTGGTTGTGTCCATTGTGTTAATTATAAAAAATTGAAATTCAACTTTATTAAAAACGTCTATTTAGTAATAACAAATATAAGCGTTATTTCGGTCAAACTGCATTCGGACAAGAGGATTTCGGGCATTCTATCACATTCGAGAAAGTGCTGATTCGTGAAACCGGAATTAGAACAAATAGCATTCGTGCAAGTGTCTTTCGGTAAAACGTCTGGTCGCCGTATGGGTGACCTGTCAAAAGAGAGTGCCGACATAAGAGCGCAAACTAAAGATTGAAAAACCATTTTTAATAAATAGGAACAAGAAAATTAACTCAGATCAGAAAGCATTGTTTGATGTTAACTCTTTATTGTTTCATCAAAAAACTAATTGACTGGTAAAAAAACTGGTATTGATGATTTATATTATCCTTTTCGTGACTCAATCTTCTCCATGTTACTTGGGTTAGAAATATTTTCAAACTGCATGCATAACATATTAACCATAATATATAAATAAACACGTCGTTTTATCGTACCGCCGATTGGTTAATTAAGACAAGTGTTAACCATGTCATATTCGTTTAGCGCACAACATGTGTGTTTTAATTGACTGCGCTCTTTTGTCATGCGCTCTTTTGACGGGGCGCCCTCCGTATGTATATATGTCTATCAATAAAATAAAATTGACTTTTATATGTTTTAAATATTCGCCTTTTAAGTCAAACCACTTTAAGTTTAAACATAAGTAAGTAATATAAAAAATAGCACTTTTCCTGTTCCTGCTAAATTCCTAATTTTTGACTAATTTTGTAAAAAAATGTTGTATATATTTCTGCAGGTATCTAGCACAAATTAATGTATTAACATTATTTAAATTTAACAGAAGAAAAAATACAAACAATCGTCCTATGGGACTATCAAAACTGTAGCGTCAAGGCGGACTATGTCAGCGCATACGTCAATGAAATTCGTAAACTTGTTATTACCCATGGATATTGTGAGCAAGCTTTTGTGGTCATTGATAATGTGTATAGAGCAGCTGATGAAACAATACAAGCTTTTACAGAATTGGGGGTAACTTAACCACATTAAATAGATAGTCAATATTGGTCACATTTAAAAAAAGTATGTTTTGGTTGTGTAAAGTAAAATACAAATGTTGGTCTTATTTAGAAACAAAAATAGTAAATATTAAACTCACCCAGAAAGTAATGAATACAATTCTGTTCTGGAATACACATCCATTACTATTTTTCATGTGTATGGTTTAACTTCATTTTAGGTAACGCTAGTTCATCTACCTACAGAGACTAAGCAAGCAGCAGACAATTGTATTATAGATTTGATGGAAAGTTTTTCTGCCAACCGTCGAGAAACAGCCAAGATTGTATTAATCTCAGGTATGCTTATTTTCCCAGTTTATTTATTCGTTATTCGGTTCTTTATGTACTATTGATAAAACTTAAAAGTTTCATGTCAAGAACATCCAAGAATGTTTTAAACTTTTTGTTTCGAACAAATACAAGTTTAGCTATTTGGGCAATCAAAATAAGTGATCTTTATATGAAAAAAAAAATTTTTGAATCGTGATTTCTGTCAAGATTGGGGACATCACAAGAGCACAACATATAATTTTCACAAAATGCACTTACAAAGTTGTTTAAATGTACATCCCGTTTTTTTACCCAATTCTAATAAGCTGAAGTGCATTTTTTTTTGTTAAATTAAAATTGCAATCGAATATTTGTCCATTTTTAGGTGACTCCGACTACGAGAAGAGTATTAAAAGGGTGAAAGTAATGGATAGGAATAAGGTCTTTCTAATTTATACTGAAAAAAGTAAGCACGCATTTTTTTCCCTGGTAGAAACGCGTGTCCTACATGAAAAAATTAAGGAAAGTCTAAAACCAATAAAGGTGTGTATATCTTAATATTTGTTTACAAAAAGTTTCATTAGAAGATTACACAATATAAATAATGTTTCATAATACAATCTTTTTAAAAATCAAACAGTCTGAGAAAAAGAATCATTCTCCACTTCCTAAAGAATGGGAGAAACAGGCAAAAGAGCATGGGTTCTTAATGAAATTTAGCTACACATGCAAGTATGATGGAACGCTAATAAAAACTAAAGATTCTGAACATCCTGAAGTTACGGTACTGTATAGATTTTCTTGCAGAATTATGTTTTGCTTTTGACAGCATTCCCTGTCTTTGGTTAGTTAGGACTAGTTTGAAATTGTTAGATATAAAAGAGACTATTTTGTATTGTAAAAACTCAGTTATTATATTTGTATCATGAAAATGTAAAATGGAATGTCGTTCGCCAGTAATAAAGCATCAAATCTATCAAGTGCTTCCAAGGGAATAACGATGAAATATGATAATTCTATTTTTAAACATTATAAACTAGCCTTTTCATTCCTGCTTTTTTTCTTTCATGTAGATTTAAATGTGAAGTTGCTACATTAAATGCCATATCCGTGACACAAAGTTGTTTTTGTTACTCATGTAGGTTCCGGAGCAATGGTGTGAAGAAAAACATGGTAAAAAAGACAGAAAATATGTATACTATACATTAATTTGTGACAACAAGGAAAAATCTCAAAGGTAAACACCCTTCAGTAAATGATAGTCTATCTTGCATAAGTCCATAGCCTACTCAAGCGTTCATTCCTTTGTCTGGGAGACTTTAGTGTCAACAGTAGAAATGTTTTTATACCGTATAATGATAGCAATAAAATATAAAATTCAATCGGTATGAGAAAGTGAAAATTTTAAAAAATTCACCAGTTTGACTGTTGAATTTTACCTATTTAAAGGGATAAAAATCAAGAAATCACACTTTAAATCTCCCTGTTATTTGAATAGCAACAACACACACACACACACAAAATAAATATTTTCAATGTAATTAAAACTCCTTCAAAATTTATACTAAATAACGGTGTGAAAATAATTAAAAGTGAGTAACACTACTTTTTTAACAGATAGCTGATGTAAACAAAGGAAATACGTCAGAAGTGAACAATGAAGTCTGTTAATGCCTTTGGTGCGTTTCAGAGGCACAATGTTCTTTACTTCCCAATCGGGGATTGCAATGTTATTATAACCACTGTTCAGTACTTGATTAATGGGGTAATTAATTAACTAGCCTTTATCGGCTAGCCTTGCTTCAGCCATTTATAGCCATGCTCAATTTAAATGTTAACGCACATGTTTACACAACATTTTAAGATAAATTAAAAAGCATTACTTAATTTTACGCCCCAAACAGCAACATCACGTGATTATAAAATTAATCTACATATCAACTGCCATTCCTGAATATCACGGTTCGTCACACAAAAATAATAATCATCTTCGTAATGTGTGTGTGAAAGGGGCAGGGGGGGGGGATTGCGAAGTCAAAATTATATAGAGGGTTGTGATCTAAGGAGATGTTACGTAACTTTATAGGGCTAGGAGATGCTTAAAAAAGGGATCTTGACATTACTCCCCCCCCCCCCCCGATCAAAAGATGTATTGAACTTAATCTTTGTAATAGCATTTGATTTAAAAAGGTAAAAATTAAAAGAAATATACTACTTTAATCCGAAAGGTATAGGCTAATAAATGATAATGTATAAAACAAATAAAGTAACGTAGCTATACATCATTAAAGTTCAAAACACGCGAACTATTTTTTAAAACGTGATTGGGTCTTCAGATTGTTTTTATTTCATCATGAACACAAACATAATGATTACGTTTCTTTGCTGGCAGGTACATCGTTATGATCACATCTCTCCTATATTATGCGATCATGTATTGTGTGATTTCTTGTTCGACATGTTCTAACTTCACATTTCCAAATCTCTTTGCTTGCTGCTCCACTTATGGCTCTTATAAACATAAATTCACAAGAAACTAATGTTCTAAAACCTTTCTATGAGGTAACGAAAGAGGCCATAGCTGAGTAATCACCATTAATACTACTTTGTTTGCATGCACACTACGACAAACTTAGCTCCGCTATGACTGCTGTTGTTTAAATAAGCTGTCACCTGATCACTAAAGTTTGACTGGCGCATAACTATTGACTTTAGATGCTAGTTGTATTATGGAGGGCGGATGTCTTTCTCTCAAGGCTTGTCTTTGCCATCAAAGCGGGCGGCCACCTTGATACGAAAGTGTGTCTTTACTGTTATATCATTCATTTGACAAATTTATTCGACAAACATTTCTTACAATTATTATATAGGCCTATAAACAATATTAAACATAGTAAACAAAACCATATGACAGTCAATTAATAATTTTTTTAGATCAACTAAAATCATCCAATACAATATTAAAATTTAGCTGTGAGATATTTTGTCTGAGATATTTTGTCTGAGATAATTTGTCCATGACATAATTTGTCTTGATATATTTTGACCTGAGATCATTTGTCCTGGAGATCATTTGTCCTGAGATCATTTGTCCTTAGATCATTTGTCCTTAGATCATTTGTCCTGTCACCATATATATATATATATATATGTATATATATATATATATGGTGCCCTGTCAAAACGGCCCGGGACAAATCGGCCCCGTCAAAACGGCCCCGTTAATACGACCCCGTCAAATCGACTCCCGACAAACCGACCCCGTCAAAATAGCCCCGTCAAAAGGGCCCCGACTTATTGGCTCCCGTCAAATGGGCTCCCGTCATATTGACTTGCGACATATAGGCTCCCGACAAATGGGCTCCCGATATTTAGGCTCCCGACAAATGGACTCCCGACATATTAACCCCTGACAAATAGGCTCAGGACATATTGGCTCCCGACAAAGCGGCTCCCGACATATTGGCTCCCGACATAAGGGCTCAAGACAAATGGGCTCCCGGCAAATGGGCTCACGACATTTTGGCTACCGACAAATGGGCTCCCGACATATTGGCTCCCGGCAATTGGGCTCCCGACATATTGGCTTTTGACAAAATGACTCCCGACATATTGGCTCCAGAAAAATGAATGATATGACCACTATTGGCATAAAAGTAACCATTGTGTCCTACCTCCAATACCACCATAACCTCTTTTTAATGCCCGAATGAAATTATTTTTTCATGAACCAACATTAATTCACAAACAAATCGAGCCCTTAACAGCTAAATTCCACCAATTCTAAAGTTTTGATAATGTTTAATTTACAACAGAAAAGATCTGTTGCTTAAAAGCGAGCACAGAAGTGTAAATGTATGATATACATGATGTTAACATGATAACAGCATTTTGTTTTGATAATCTACAAGCACAGTGGCGTAGCGAGGTTGGGTGTCACCCGGTGCGGCACTTAATGGTGTCACCCCCCCCCAGAGGCGTTGCGACCCTTCCCGGGGACAAGCTTTCAAGTTTTCGATTTGCACCCCCCCCCCCCCCCCCCAAACTTTCGATTTGCACCCCCAACCCCTCAACTTTTTCTCTATATATTTTGCTATTTTTTGCCTTGGTGTCACCCCCCTAAATGGTGTCACCCGGTGCGGTCCGCACCCCCCGCCCCCCCCCCCCCCCCCCCTCGCTACGCCCCTGTACAAGCATATTGCAGTTAGGAAGGTACAGCGTGGACCCTTCTCCCCACACAATGAGTTGGAACAGCCTATAACCGACTCAATTATGGATGTCATAGATAGATGACCCTTAAATTAAAACATACTATATTTTATAATAGATAAACTAATATAAAAATAAGGCCTGCCGAACAAGAGATGCATACGTTGTATTACATAAGAGTGTTGGATAAGCCAACTCTAAAGAATATTGATGAAGGGGTCCCACTGGCAGATGTCATATTCAATGAGACCGCTTTGCCGGGAGACTTAGTCTCTACAGAAACGGTATTGTCAGTGCAGTGGCGTAGCTAGGATTTTTGGGCCCCTATGCAAAAATTATCAGTGGGCCCCTTCGTCAGCCGTTAGGCCAGTGGCGTCGCTAGGTCGGGTCTCACCCGGTGCGGCACTTCGTATTGTCACCCCCTCCCAGGAAACAAAGTATATATATATATATATATATATATATATATATATATATATATATATATATATATATATATATATATATATATATATATATATATATATATGTGTGTGTGTGTATGTGTGTGTGTGTCGGCCTACATAGGCCTAAAATTTATATATATGCCACATACTGGTACACGTACGTGTTTAAGCTTTAATCACTGCTGACTTAATAGTAACGATGTTTATCTACAGTCTGTTTATAATACAGTTGGATGTAGCATTGTTTTCCTTATAGTTTACGTTTACGTCGTGGTGTCACACCCCCCCCCCCCCTCTTGATATAATTTTTGATTTGTACTTAGAAGACTATTTAACTTTAACTAATGGATCTGGAAAATAGCATTTCATTCTATAAATTTTACAATTTTTTGCCTTTGGTGTCACCCCCCCCCCCTAAATGGTGTCACCCGTTGCGGTCCGCACCCCCCGCCTCGCCTTCGCTACGCCTCTGCGTTAGGTTACAGAGGAGTTAAACGAAGAGATCAACTTCTACTTACGATGGATATTTTTTAATATATAAATATTCTGAAGGCAACATTTTGTATTTTATATGTCCTGATTTTGTATTTATACTATATTATTATGCTTGCCTACTACTGCTAAAAAGTTTATTTATAGGCTGATTCTCTCAATGTCTTGCACGACAAAGTGATATAGCCTGTAGTGTTATTATAACGATTGGGCTCTGTTTGACCCACAAACACTGAATCCCACTGCCGAAACGGTGGGGGGGGGGGGGGGGGGGGGGGCTTTTTGGAACTTTTAACCTTTTTCTTTTTTTAAATTATTTATATGTAACAAATATTAAAATTCCATTGTAAAAGTTTTAATTTTTTATGAGGGAAAAGGGCCCCTATGTGCCTTGGGCCCCCATGCCTTGCTTACGCTAGCTTTACGGTAGCTACGCCACTGTGTCAGTGGTCCTTTTGTCTGGAGCCAAATTGACAGGAGCCTTTTTGTCGGGAGCCAAAATGACGCTAGCCTATTTGTCGGGAGTCGTAATGACGGGGGCCGTTTTGTGGAGAAACTAAATGGCGGGAGCCTATTTGTCGGGAGTCGTAATGACGGGGGCCGTTTTGTGGAAAAAACTAAATGACGGGAGACTATATGTCGGGAGCCAAAATGACGGGAGCCTATTTGTCAGGAGCCTTATTGACTGGAGCCCTTTTGTCGGGAGCCTATATAACGGGAGCCTATTTATCGGTAGCCTAAATGACGGGAGCCTATTTGTCGGGAGCCTATATGACGGGGTCCATATGTCGCTGGCCCTTTTGACGGGGCCGATTTGACGAGGTCGTTTTGACGGGGTCGTTTTGTCGGGGTCGTTTTGACGGGGCCGTTTCGTCATTGGCCGAATTGACGCCGCACGATATATATATATGTATATATATATATATGTGTATATATATATATATATATATATATATATATATATATATATATATATATATATATATATATATATATATATATATATATATATACAAATTATTGACGCCCTAGCTAGAATCTACATTACGGAATACTCCACGTATGCATTGCGCGCGCCTTGTCTGTCACTACCAGGGTATGGTTGGTACCAACCCAAGGCTCTGTAGTGCAAATACCAGTCTTTCTGAATATCGCTAAGGTAAATAAACAGTGCAATTTGAGTTTGAAGGAACAATGTGGTGGAATACATAACAAGAGATAATTTTTTAAGAAAAATCAAGTTTTGGCAAAAATATTATATTTTACAATCATGAAAGTAGAACTATAGTTAAACTAAATCAAAATGCTGACAATAAAAGATAGATGACATTTTTACTAAACGGTAGCCGTCAGTAAATGTATTTGAAAAATGCAAAGAAGCTGCCTGACATGTATTTGAAAAGCTGATTAAGGGCCCGAAATCCATGGTTTAATTTTTTATTGTATTTTACAATATAAAATGTTAAACTTTATTTTTATTGTTTTTAGAACCTTTATTCTGCAATCTATAAAATATCAGAATGAACATATAACGGCACTATTTATTTTGACTCTATCCTTTACTCTCTCCCACCCACACACCCATCCCAAAGTTGCTCCAAATGGCCTGTATGTTCATCGTGTTTCACACAACCTGAATCTTCTGATATATGATGCAATCATGAGATGTTAGAAAAAGTTTGTGTTTGTTCAAAACATTGGAAAATATTTATTTTTACTTTAGCAACAGTACTAAATGTTAGGACCTACTATCATACTTTACAGAAAAATCAAAGATTGGTCTAAACGCCTCAATCTCACATGTTGTGATGAAAATCCACTACACTTGACTTTTTTTTGAGTTCTTCACTCCAACTTACTTACTGAAATAAACCACTAACACAACATTTAGATATCATGACTGCAACTTTACAAAGTCTGAGCACACATACCTATCCCTACAAGGCGGGTCAATTTGACCCGACACTGCTACATTTTAGTTAATTACCGGTCAACCACTGGACCAATTGATTTGAGCTTCTAGATATGCTACCTACACATACAGTGCTTGATTTCAACATAAAAATGAATGTTTAATTTTGCACGTGTGCATGAGGGTGAGCAGGTTTAGGTTCACTATTCCTCTCCCTACAAACATGGGTCAAATTGACCCGTATACATTTATATAGAGAAAAATTCTACTTGTGTAGGGGAAAGTGGTACAAATGTATAGAAGTTCCAAACAACTTCCCTTGGGGCTAGACCTTTTGGGCTCCTAAGTTAGTATCCCTTCCTGGCTTACTGAAGACACCAATTAGAAACATTTTTTTCAGCGTCAAAGCACAACAATCGCACAATCCTTTGTTCAACAATGTTGATAGCATGTTTTTAGACTCAACCTTCTTGTTACAAATAAAACTGTAGTGCATTGCTAGGTTTGGACCTACACATTGAGGAGTTGTAAGTAGATACAAAGACGTACCAACTGATGACTGCATGGGTTCATTGGCTACTGTATCAATTTGAAAGCGATGAATCAGACCTGAACTTATTTTTGCTGCAGAATTTGGAAATTAGGGCCATACTGTCAATAAAGTATTTAGGAAGTTGTGTAATAGGCTTTGATATAATAAAGATACAGCAGGAAGTCAGTATTGATGTGTATCTATGCAGTTTTTTTGCGATAAAAGCCATCTGATGAGGTCAGTTTTATGGTCCGTGGGTGTTAGACCATGTCACCTCAGACAGTCAAACCATAGTTGGGTAAAATAGGACCAACTCCTTGACTACAGCTTTGAAGTACATGGAACCATATTTTGATAAATCAATGGATATTGAAATAGCCAAGAGAATAACTAATGTATCCATCTCTGATAACTTTGTGCGTTACATTGAACTAAGTTTTTGGCTACTAATCTGTGTCTAGCATGCATATTGATGCCAAAATGATGACCTTGCTCTAGCAATATGCCCCAATGGGCAAACTAAGTGGTAGCTAATGACCATATTTTTCAGTTTGCAACTAATGTCCCCAATAAGTTGGAATACAAAGTGACAGCTATTACAAATAGACAGCAGCATATTTACAAAATGTGTATATTGTCAAAAGAGTTGGTTCTGCCCCAAGTTGAGCATTGAGCACAGAAAACTATGTCCAAGCTATTGCAATTCACATTAGATCAAATAGTAGACAAAAAGAAGCCTTCAGAACCACTCACTGAGTGTTGGGCCCAATAGCGTCATCCAAACAAGTTATTTTTTTCGAGATACGATAACAAGTTAGATGGTAAAATAACTATTTGTCAAATATAAAAATTCTATCTCTAGTCTATATAGCTTTACTGTGCAAACGGATACTAATTGTGATTAAGTTTTCTTGCATATGAAAAATATATTTATAGTAAAGGTATAAGTCTTTATAATTTTGTAACGTCTAGTTTTATTTATGCCTAAAAAGTATAATAATAAATTACCTAAAACTAAAATTTAGTGTAGAAATGTATATACTATAATTTTAGTGTCCATTTATAATTAGAATAATAGTTATACCATAAAAAATATACATATGCAATAATAAATTCTTATATAAAAAGTATACGGGTCAAAATGACCCGCCTTGTAGTCGAATACAGTGAAATAGGGTTGCAGGGATAGGGTTAAAACAATTCAGAAACTAGTGCAGTTTTGTGGAAGATAAAGCTATGTACGTTTTGGAAAAATGGAAGATTTGTCAAACTTTTTTCATGGAAAAGATAAAAACTAGCGAAAATAATTTGATTAACTATCACATGACCACCGTACAGAACATGATGATGAATATATATTACGTATACTATACTGTTCACTTCGCTTAGGTTTTCGAAAATAATATGCCTGAAATCATACCCTTTAGAAAAGCTGTGTAATAATTAAACCAATTCTAAACTTATCTCTGTTGTTAACTTATTTTTACAAAAATTTTTAATTAAAATTAAGATTTTAATAATTAATAACCCACAGCACTCTATCTTTTTCACGTCTATGATTTAATCAATGTTGATGAGATATCGTCGTCTGAAGAAATAGAGAAAGTGGTACATTGCTTCTAGTCAGATCTTGTGACTTTTCGGTATTTGCCAGAAGGGAACACCGCTTATCTAACCTAGGGAAGACATACGACCTAAAAAATTATCATGCGGCTTTAAAGTGTGGATTTATTTTTTATTTAGTTTTTTACATAAAAATGTAATATTTATATTTTAGAAATATGGCGTCTGATCAGCTTTGACCCCTTCAACAATTTTTAGTACGGGAGGATTTTTTATTCGATTTATAGCTCATATAAGGCGCTGGTCTGTCCAGTGTTTCTTCCAGACTTTTTTCTCCGGAGGGGGGGGGGGGGGCGGACACTGTTAAAAGTATATATTTCGGGGGGGGGGGGCTTAGCCCCCCCCCCTAAGAGATGCCTGGAAGAAACTCTTGGTCTGTCGCGGTCAGTTTTCAATCTCTCGCTGTGGACTGTGTGGCCTATCAGCATTTCAACTCTTGTTCTATTCGCCTGACGCGACAGCCTGTCAAAATTAAAGCGCGTAGGTAACCGACAAGTGTTCTCACCAGCATTAGACCACTTTGCTTATATATATATATATATATATATATATATATATATATATATATATATATATATATATATATATATATATATATATATATATATATATATATATATGTGTGTGTGTGTGTGTGTTACGGTCAAAGCCCGCATTGGCCGGCTCTCTTGGCCAAAGCCCGAAGAACTAAGCACTAAGAGTGTATTTCGTACATTGGCCGGCCAATGCGCACACTGGCCGGGACGTACTGGCCAATGTCCTATCTAGACTAAGTTGTGATCGCGTTTTCATTATACTGGGTGCAGTTTCATTGTGTTTGTATAGCATTCTTTATGCAATGCGACATCGACTAAAAGGACCGTCAGATCAAGAGACAGACATACCAGATGGCTGCCTAAATAAATTATCCAAATCCTAATGGAAAAGAATTTGTGAATCAAGTTATTTCTAAACTAAAGAACATGTGGCATGAACTTACACTAGTTCACAGATAACGAAGGCATAGCCAAAGCCAATGTTCAGTAGAACGTGCCAACTAAGATATTCAAAACATGATGATGACATGGTTGCAGACATATGAACCAGCTTGTTGGGCTGAGAGTCTCAAATTAATTCAAATTATGAAAAACCGTAGTTTTCATCAAGGAATCCAACAATCGCCATGCGAAACCTTGTTTGGATGCAAAGCAAAAGAGGGACTTAGCACTTCAAATCTACTAAGAGAGGCTCTCGATAATTTAGCTACTGAGTAAGATCTTGAGAACATTGAACAAGAAATGGAGGTTGCCATAAATGCAACGACATCCTCAGCTAACACATCTCTTGCCGTGGCGCAACGTCCAGACCAGCTGCGTGACAATAATATGGCCAACAGATTCTGTGTAGTTTGTGGAAAATAATGTAGTGCAGCACATTCTTGTGGATCCTGTGACAACGATGTCCATGCAATATGCGGAATAGCCAATGAAGCAGACGAAGGGTATGGGGGAACAGTACTCGCAGAATATGTCACAATAAACAAGAAACCATGGACAACAGGTCAGCAGCTCATAGTAGCTTGCAAACTCAAGGTGCTAAGATGCTAACAAAATTTAAACAAGCTGAAATGGGAGATGCTGGTCGCATCGGTATTCCAGATGTTAACAGGTCGCGCTGATCCCCGAAGCGTCTTGAGCGTCGAGGGCGCTTTCTATAATCTAGGAACGGAACATGGAGTATTTAAACAAACATGCTAGAGAATTTTCAATTCTTCACGAAAAACCGCTCTCATTGTTACTCGTTGGCACTGAGGAAAAAATCACTACAAACCATCGCATCTTCACAATCACTAACAGGCGGCCAAGGCTACATTTACTGCAATTGCACAACCTAGTGCACAACAAATCGCTGCAAATGTAAAAATAACAATGTAATTCTAAATAATAATCAACGAAGACTTGATTTGTATGATCCTTACGGTATAAAAAAAAAACCAAAATCTGCTAATGATCTTCTAATTCGGACTTTAACCGGTCGTCTCTAGCCAGATGATCTTTTACGGATTGGCCGGTACACCATAGCCAGTCCGCGGACTGGCCGGCCAAAGGCCGAAATCAAGAGCCATTTTAGACTTTGGCTGGTCCACTATGGCCAGCCCGCGGATTGGCCGGCTAAAGGCGGAAATGAAGTAAAGTTTCGGACTTTGGCCGGTCAATGCACGCTTTGGCCGGCCAATGCGCGCTTTGGCCGACTTCGGGCTTTGACCGTAACATATATATATAAAGGAAACTTAAGATCCTTAAAAAGAAGCCAAACTTCCCACTTTTCAAACATATTAAAATATACAATTATTTGTTTAAAAACGTAACACAATGAATATTAGACCTAGATCTATTTGTAAAGTTGGAAGTCTCACGTCTTTTTATGAATCTTTTTATGTTCTTCCATATTCACACCTTTGTCGCGGTTTGAAAATAAATACTTCCTGAAAGAATAATGTATAGTATCTTTCCAATGGATTGCTCATTGTTATAAATAGTTGTTTACGTTTCAATATGTCTATATCTTTATAATTTTAATATTATATATTTATTGCAGTGCACATTTAAAATATGGGCAGCTGTTCAGTTACTTTAAGCTAGTAAATATATCAAATTGGAGTAGGTCTCAATTTAAAAATGATGGGTAAGTTATATTGAAGATGTTATTTCATTTTCCATTCAATTACACAGTATAAATTGTTATATCAACCACAAGCCATAACGTACACATTTTCTTCTGTGGTTTCTTCAGGCTGCATACCCTTTGTATTCATTAAGTAAAAAAGTACAACACTTAATAACGATTTAGGAACAAGTTACATGTTTATTGTTAAAAAAATAAATAATTAATATAGTTGTTTTTTTTTGTCATTTTTTTTTACTTCAAACTATTTTAAATAATAACCTTTAATGTAAAGTTTTAAATTCTAAATTATAACAATTATTTGTAGAGAGAATTTATTTAAAGCAGTATAAATAAATCAATCGACATAGTTACCTTTTAGGTTAAAATATTGTTAAAATATGGTAAATAATTTATGTTTTATCAATTAAAAAGTACCTTTATCAGCTATATTCTTAAAAAGGAATTCAATAAATATTTTTAACACATTATAGGAAATCCAGCCAACAAAACAGAGTCTCAAAGAAAAAAGGTAAAGATGCCAGATGTTCTAAACTTCATGTCTATTAACTTTGTGATACGCTGTTCGTCGATTTAAAAAAATAACCTATTGATTCTATTGATTGCACCATATTTCTTTTTAAATCAACTAATACCATACAACTAATACCATTGCCCGTAACTTAACGATTTTGACACCCAGGTTACGGAATTACGATTATGCTGCAAAATTACGGTTTTGATTTCAGTATAGATCAAAATCGACTTTAGTGTAAAAAAAAAATATTTTCCCGGTCCGAGTTTTATATTTTAATTTAGCTAGTTATATTTCAGTATCTCAGTGTGTTATCCGGTTCTAAGGTTCTCAGCCTCTTCCGTAACAATCCCCCTTCCCGCTCATGTCATGGCTGGCGGCAGTCGTGTTTATAATTGTGAACTATTGACCCCGCGAGTGGTCTGTGTTACCTCATGAGCCGGCGTTGTCCGGAGAGAAAAAAAAAAGGGCGTGGCCTAAATCATTGAAAGTCTGGTCGCGCAGTCTGGCGAGACATTTTTGCTGAGGCGGAATTACGGCTAAATGCCAAATAGCGAGATATCGAGGCATTTTGTTTGAGATGTGCGAGAAGACAAGATATTACTAAACAACTAGATCTAGGCTCACCTAGATCAATTACGGATCATATTTTTTAAATTGTTCTTTTCTTCTAGATATTACATTGATAAAATGTAGATTTAAAAAAAAAATATTCAAGAAATATGCTGTTTCTAAACATCGTCACCCGTCGGCCGCTTACGTTTTCTTGTTCGCGGGAGAAAAAATCTTGACACACACACAGTCGAGGGGTCACTGAGTTCACATTGGTTTAGATATCCGTAGTGTAGGCCTATATCATACGCCGTACTACTCATTTCAAGAACAATTCCTATTTGAAATTTTCCATTGTCGCCTTACATTCTGAATTTATCGGAGTTTTTTAAAAAACTAATTATTAGTCCATAAAATAAAAAGTAGCACGAGTCGCCGACTGTCATCATTACGCTGATGAGCTGTACGATCATATAATATGGGTCTTATTTACATTGTATTAAAAAATGTGTAAAAATACGGAAAGTTACGGAAAGCTACGGAAAACCTATGCTCTTGTTACAGGGAAAAATTTTTTGGGGTAGGCAGCCCTGTTACCTCCTCTAAGTTTAAAATCTTTTCAAACTAAATTATCTGCCCCTAATAGCCGTCACTAAACCCGGCTCTATGATTGTAAACATTTAGAGTGAACCACAGCTCACCAGACCATGTGGGGGGGGGGGGGGGGGGGTTGTAGTGATAGAGAGGAAGAGAGGGGACTGCAAGGCGCGCTTGCAGCTTGTTTTCTAACGTCTCCCAGAAGAGAATTATATATATAGATGATTATTACAATATATCAGAAACGTCAACATCTCCCTCTCACTGCCCTACATATTACTGCAGAAAATAAAATAATCGTGCAGGTTTTCAACTACAAATTCCTAGGGTTAACTATGGATCAAAATTTTAACTTATCTCAACATATTTATCTTCTAAAATGTCCTTATTAAAGGCTACTTTCCAACCGCGTCGCAAAGAACTGTTAATTTTACACTTTCTCATATACGAAGTATAGAGGAAGTATTGTAATCGTGCAGAAATCAAAATCGATTTTTTTTTCAAATCTCGATGTTTTAACTTTTACATCGCCTTAAGTTGGAGAAACCTAGTTTTGTAATTGTCTGTATTTTTTTATGTGTCTTTGAACTCCATAACGTGAGTACCGTTTCAGTTCTGTTGACACTTGCTTAGCGGGGATGTGGTGTAACACAAACAATGACGCTCCTGCTGTCAGGTCCCGATTTATTGCATACCAAGTGCAAGTTCAAGTACAAGTACTAAAATCAGTCCTATAACGACAAGTCAAATGACAAATTCATATATAGAAACTCCATGTATGTCAAATGTGTAGTTATGCATCAACTTTTAATTTATTTCCGGTAAATCTGAAGTGGAACTTACTCTACTTCAGGTTTCTCAAAAGAGTATATTACTTAAGTACAGTTTATTTAGGTGGAAACAATTTCAAATTTTGAATGAACCCGATAAACGGAAGTGGTAATTTACTCTATTTCTGATTTCTAAAATACCGATGTCGTGAGTACCATTTCATTTGGGTATACCAAGTTTTAAACATATATATGTTACCGAGTCTATTTGCTTGTAGTGCCAAATGTTACCGATTTCACTGCTGACAGAGCCAAATGTTACCGAGTGTATTTACTCGTGCTACCTTTGACCAGCACACAACATCGACCACAATATAGATACTCGGAAATGCAGGTTTACATTGATCTCTTTATTACATGAATCAATAGAAATGCTCCACATAACAATGCACCAATGTTCCACAATAATAAAATGAACCAACTGACCCCCACTGTCCTCACTAGTCCTAACATAACAGAATGCACGTGTCCATCCTTCCTATTCTAACACACACGTCTACACCGTTTAATAACCAACTTGATACTCCTCCGTCCGTTCTCAACTCTCAACTGTCGCCTTCCTATTTTATCTCCTCGTATTCGTAATCGTATTCGTAATCGTATTCGTAATCGATTCTAATCGTTGCATCAGAATATTAATTGCGCGGCTCTGTCGTACCGCTTCCCAAAATACGCCGTGGCTTATCAGTCGAACACCTGCACTGTTACGTCAGCCCAGTTTGGCCTTGGTCATGTCAAAGTTGACAGACTGTAATACGATCTTATGTCTCTGGTAACTCTACTAGTTATATATATATATATATATGTATATATATATATATATGTATATATATATATATATATATATATATATATATATATATATATATATATATGTGTGTATATATATATATATATATATATATATATATATATATATATATATATATATATATAACACTATTGTTTTGATTCTCTTAAATTTTAAGTTATTCCCGGTGATTAAAAGTATTACTTCACGCTATTTCGGATTTCTGGAAAAAAATCACTTTTACTGAACTCATTTCTTCAAAATATTTTACGCAGGTCTAGATTCAATGACAGTTTATTGTTTGGTAAAATTAGTCGGAATTAGATGTTAGATTGGCTTTTTAAAAATTAATTGATGCTTCCTTTGTAAAGCACTAACGGAACTCTCTATCATACACAATTTTTTTTTTGTTTATTTAGTGTGCAATTTGTTTTCCTACGCGATTCTATTTTACCTAGAAAAATGTAATATACGTGAAAGTTCAGGGGACATCACTCCCACTTTATATACTACAAGCCGACCCGCGGCGTATCATACGCCGCTATTTAGTTGTTTTATTTTCTACTTTTCAGTAATTCCTAATTTGTGAATTCGACAGTACCAATGATGCCACTGAAAATATTTGCTTTAAAAAACTAACCACCCCCTTTCCCCTAACCCCGACCCTACACCCCACCCCCCCCCCCCCCCGTGAAAGCAGCCTCCTTACCTCCTGTAAGTTTACAATTGATTCAAAACAAATTATCTGCCCCTAATAGCCGTCACTAAACCCGGCTCTACGATTTGTAAACATTTAGATTTAGAGTGAACACCGCTCACCAATGTGTGGGTGGGGTGGGGGTGGTAGTGATAGTGATAGAGAGAAAGAGAGGGGACTGTAAGGCGCGCTTGCAGCTTAATCTTCTATATAAAATATTTCATGAATCAACAGCTGCTTACTTATTAGAAATATTTTTTTTACAATACAAAATTAAATAGTGGTCTAACTTTATCCCTCCAAGACACTACTTTTTTTTTCCCCAAAGGCTTAACCTCACCTTTCCTAAAAAAAAAAAATGCGCACCTAATGAACAGTAAACGAAGTGAATATTAGTACTTTATAAATTCATATGCGTTTTTTGAGACAATGAAAATAGCTGAAAGTACAACTTCCGATCAACGTACTTACTTGCTTTACTTAGTCCTCTTTGCTCCTTATGGAGCATAGGGCCTCCACCATTTCCTTCCATTTCTTCCTATCCTCAGCTATTAATTTTGACATCTCCCAAGACATCCCTATTGGCTTCAGTTCTTCAAGAAGACTCCGCTACCAGGTTTGTCTTGGGCGCCCTCTCTTCCGCTTTCCCTGGGGGTTCCACTCAAGCGCTTGGCGTGTAACATTTGTGTGAGCCTTTCGCTTAGCCACTACCCGAAGAATTGCATTAAAGAAATTGCGAGAAAACCACTTTTTAGATTAGACACATTAATTAGGCGGTAATTTTATTATAGAGTATCGATGAGGAAACCACCCCACCCCACCCCACCCCCGACCCCCCACTCCCAAAAAAAAACATGTCTACCGTCCCATTCAACGAAATATAATTATATACTTTTTCCAGTGTCCGCCCCCCTCCCCGAAAATTCTACCCCCGCCCCTGAAAATTTCAATTACCCCCACCCCTCTCCGGGGAGGAAAAAGTCTGAAAGAAACACTGGTGTCGCGCTTAGCCACTACCCGAAGAATTGCATTAAAGAGATTGCAAGAAAACCACTTTTTAGATTAGACACATTAATTAGGCGGTAATTTTATTATAGAGTATCGATGAAGAAATTTCTTTTGAGTTGGGGAGGGGGGGGGGGGGCTCAGACGTTCTTACTCGGGGGGTGGGGCTTCGCCCCTACCCGAAGAATTGTATGCAAGAAACTCTTCACGCAAACCATTTAGATTAGACATTTCCTTTTTATTCAATGTTTACGCGAGAATCATTGACGTCATATTACTGTGTGCACTCTCTGGTTTGAGATTATTTTCTACTCTATGCTAAATGTGTCGACGTCATATTTCGTTTTCGTTTTACTGTGAAGGTTTTTAATTTGCTTGTCTTTTCTCTAGAGCGTTCTTGTCAGATAGATAGATAGATAGATAGATAGATAGATAGATAGATAGATAGATAGACAGACAGATAGATAGATAGATAGATAGATAGATAGATAGATAGATAGATAGATAGATAGATAGATAGATAGATAGATAGATAGATAGATAGATAGATAGATAGATAGATAGATAGATAGATAGATAGATAGGTACACAGATAGATAGATAGATAGATAGATAGATAGATAGATAGATAGATAGATAGATAGATAGATAGATAGATAGATAGATAGATAGATAGATAGATAGATAGATAGATAGATAGATAGATAGATAGATAGATAGATAGATAGATAGATAGATAGATAGATAGATAGATAGATAGATAGATAGATAGATAGATAGATAGATAGATAGATAGATAGATAGATAGATAGATAGATAGATAGATAGATAGATAGATAGATAGATAGATAGATAGATAGATAGATAGATAGATAGATAGATAGATAGATAGATAGATAGATAGATAGATAGATAGATAGATAGATAGATAGATAGATAGATAGATAGATAGATAGATAGATAGATAGATAGATAGATAGATAGATAGATAGATAGATAGATAGATAGATAGATAGATAGATAGATAGATAGATAGATAGATAGATAGATAGATAGATAGATAGATAGATAGATAGATAGATAGATAGATAGATAGATAGATAGATAGATAGGTACACAGATAGATAGATAGATAGATAGATAGATAGATAGGTACACAGATAGATAGATAGATAGATAGATAGATAGATAGATAGATAGATAGATAGATAGATAGATAGATAGATAGGTACACAGATAGATAGATAGATAGATAGATAGATAGGTACACAGATAGATAGATAGATAGATAGATAGGTACACAGATAGATAGATAGATAGATAGGTACATAGATAGATAGATAGATAGGTACACAGATAGATAGATAGATAGATAGATAGATAGATAGGTACACAGATAGATAGATAGATAGATAGATAGGTACACAGATAGATAGATAGATAGATAGATAGATAGATAGATAGATAGATAGATAGATAGATAGATAGATAGGTACACAGATAGATAGATAGATAGATAGGTACACAGATAGATAGATAGATAGATAGGTACACAGATAGATAGATAGATAGATAGGTACACAGATAGATAGATAGATAGATAGATAGATAGATAGATAGATAGATAGATAGATAGATAGATAGATAGATAGATAGATAGATAGATAGATAGATAGATAGATAGATAGATAGATAGATAGATAGATAGATAGATAGATAGATAGATAGATAGATAGATAGATAGATAGATAGATAGATAGATAGATAGATAGATAGATAGATAGATAGATAGATAGATAGATAGATAGATAGATAGATAGATAGATAGATAGATAGATAGATAGATAGATAGATAGATAGATAGATAGATAGATAGATAGATAGATAGATAGGTACACAGATAGATAGATAGATAGGTACACATATAGATAGATAGATAGGTACACAGATAGATAGATAGATAGGTACACAGATAGATAGATAGATAGATAGATAGATAGATAGATAGATAGATAGATAGATAGATAGATAGATAGATAGATAGATAGATAGATAGATAGATAGATAGATAGATAGATAGATAGATAGATAGATAGATAGATAGATAGATAGATAGATAGATAGATAGATAGATAGATAGATAGATAGATAGATAGATAGATAGATAGATAGATAGATAGATAGATAGATAGATAGATAGATAGATAGATAGATAGATAGATAGATAGATAGATAGATAGATAGATAGATAGATAGATAGATAGATAGATAGATAGATAGATAGATAGATAGATAGATAGATAGATAGATAGATAGATAGATAGATAGATAGATAGATAGATAGATAGATAGATAGATAGATAGATAGATAGATAGATAGATAGATAGATAGATAGATAGATAGATAGATAGATAGATAGATAGATAGATAGATAGATAGATAGATAGATAGATAGATAGATAGATAGATAGATAGATAGATAGATAGATAGATAGATAGATAGATAGGTACACAGATAGATAGATAGGTACACAGATAGATAGATAGATAGATAGGTACACAGATAGATAGATAGATAGATAGATAGGTACACAGATAGATAGATAGATAGATAGATAGGTACACAGATAGATAGATAGATAGATAGATAGATAGATAGATAGATAGATAGATAGATAGATAGATAGATAGGTACACAGATAGATAGATAGATAGATAGATAGGTACACAGATAGATAGATAGATAGATAGATAGATAGATAGATAGATAGATAGATAGGTACACAGATAGATAGATAGATAGATAGATAGATAGATAGATAGGTACACAGATAGATAGATAGATAGGTACACAGATAGATAGATAGATAGATAGATAGATAGATAGATAGATAGATAGATAGATAGATAGATAGATAGATAGATAGATAGATAGATAGATAGATAGATAGATAGATAGATAGATAGATAGATAGATAGATAGATAGATAGATAGATAGATAGATAGATAGATAGATAGATAGATAGATAGATAGATAGATAGATAGATAGATAGATAGATAGATAGATAGATAGATAGATAGATAGATAGATAGATAGATAGATAGATAGATAGATAGATAGATAGATAGATAGATAGATAGATAGATAGATAGATAGATAGATAGATAGATAGATAGATAGATAGATAGATAGATAGATAGATAGATAGATAGATAGATAGATAGATAGGTACACAGATAGATAGATAGATAGATAGATAGATAGATAGATAGATAGGTACACAGATAGATAGATAGATAGGTACACAGATAGATAGATAGATAGATAGATAGGTACACAGATAGATAGATAGATAGATAGATAGATAGATAGATAGATAGATAGATAGATAGATAGATAGATAGATAGGTACACAGATAGATAGATAGATAGATAGATAGGTACACAGATAGATAGATAGATAGATAGATAGGTACACAGATAGATAGATAGATAGATAGATAGATAGATAGATAGATAGATAGATAGATAGATAGATAGATAGATAGATAGATAGATAGATAGATAGATAGATAGATAGATAGATAGATAGATAGATAGATAGATAGATAGATAGATAGATAGATAGATAGATAGATAGATAGATAGATAGATAGATAGATAGATAGATAGATAGATAGATAGATAGATAGATAGATAGATAGATAGATAGATAGATAGATAGATAGATAGATAGATAGATAGATAGATAGATAGATAGATAGATAGATAGATAGATAGATAGATAGATAGATAGATAGATAGATAGATAGATAGATAGATAGATAGATAGATAGATAGATAGATAGATAGATAGATAGATAGATAGATAGATAGATAGATAGATAGATAGATAGATAGATAGATAGATAGATAGATAGATAGATAGATAGATAGATAGATAGATAGATAGATAGATAGATAGATAGATAGATAGATAGATAGATAGATAGATAGATAGATAGATAGATAGATAGATAGATAGATAGATAGATAGATAGATAGATAGATAGATAGATAGATAGATAGATAGATAGATAGATAGATAGATAGATAGATAGATAGATAGATAGATAGATAGATAGATAGATAGATAGATAGATAGGTACACAGATAGATAGATAGATAGATAGATAGATAGATAGATAGATAGATAGATAGGTACACAGATAGATAGATAGATAGATAGATAGGTACACAGATAGATAGATAGATAGATAGATAGGTACACAGATAGATAGATAGATAGGTACACAGATAGATAGATAGATAGATAGATAGGTACACAGATAGATAGATAGATAGATAGATAGGTACACAGATAGATAGATAGATAGATACACAGATAGATAGATAGATAGATACACAGATAGATAGATAGATAGATACACAGATAGATAGATACACAGATAGATAGATAGATAGATACACAGATAGATAGATAGATAGATACACAGATAGATAGATAGATAGATAGATACACAGACAGCGAAACTATTAGTATTAATATGTTAACATGAATTCTTTATTTTTTATTTTACTACTACGTCTTTAATATTTTATTAACTTTGCTTAAGTGTCATATTGTCAATACTACCTCATCGATCTTTGGACCAATTTTTAAAAACAATTTTCACGATTATTAACATCTCCTGCCATGTGTTTTCTCGCAAGACCTTCTTAAGCAAATTGCATGTGATTGATAATTTCAAAGTATTACTAGTAATTAATTATTTCTCTTTATTTAATTTTTCGCTTGGCGTCATGTTGACCCCATAGTGCTGGAATGCGATATAGGCATATTTCATTTATTTACATAGCATAATCATATTTACTCCAACAGAAAGCAAGAGACAGCTTCAAGGAAAACGCAGCATGTGCTACATGTGTCCTGGATCGTCTGATAAGAATATTTAAGTGTATTATCATACAGAAATGTAATTTGTCAAGGAAAACAAAATAGTACACATGTCTGTTAATCTGGCCTTTTTTTTTTTTTTTTTTTTACCTTAGGATAATTTGACCCCATGGTACCGAAAGAGTGAATTTTTTTCAAGGTGCCAGAGCAGGGCTGAAATGTGTATATAGGCCACTATGCCTATTGTTGTGACCATTTCAAAAATTATATTTGTTATTATTATTAACTTAAACTGTTTGTTTATCTCTAGCTATAATTGTAATAAATGAAATATTTTGTTTCTAAGCAGTTTCTGAATTTTAAATTGTGAAATTTTCACTCAACTTACACACGGATTCAAAAAAATAAATCTACATCTATAAAACTTTGATAATATAACTAAAACGTGTTATTAAAATATTTTTCAAATTGGTTGGCAAATATCATTTTACATTTATTTTTTTATTTAATAAAATATTTACGCATTTAAAATAGCTAGAACTTCAAACATTAATAATTTTAGCTACTTTTGTATTATTAGTAAAAACTGCTGTATTTTATAGTGTTTTTTTTCCGAATTATTAAAATCAACATTATTTTACCTATCCTATGTTTAATTAAACTAACAATACAAAATTAATATGTGCTTGGTAAGACCATGTTCTTGTTTTTTAATCATTTCAGCAAAGATTTTAAATATTTTTTCTGTTAAGATGTAATCATATATTTTCTAAAGAATAGGTAAATAATATTTTTCCAATATGTAAATATATCATGGGTTTCAGATTATTGAATTGTATATATTATATTGAAAAGTTTACATGAAATAATAATAATTTGCATTATTTATCTTTTTTGAATTTTTCGACTTTTTTTTAATTTGATTTTTTGCTCTATAATCAGGCGGTTATTTGTTTTGAGTAGTTTCCATAGTTTAAACATTTTATTAACATTGCTTCGTTCTTATATTTTCTATTCCTTTCATGTGACTTCACTCTCTTAGCCGGTGGTAGTTTTCATGTTAATTATATTTTCCATTTAGCGTTCTTGTCACAAATATAAACAAACAACACAAATATAGACGAAAACAAATAGCCTCGTAGAAAAAAGAATTGCGCACCAAGTGAACGCCAAACAATATATGTATAGTGCGAAATATTATTAGTACTTTTTAAAAATTCACATGCGTTTTTTTTTTTGAGAAATCGGAAACAGCGTAAATTACTACTTCCGGTCAAAGAAAATTACTCATAATTTGATATATTGCAGAAAAGTATATTTGTAACTTATATTTGAAATTTCGTTCATATATCTGAAACAGTTCTCAAGTTATAGGCTTTTGAAAAATTGAAAATGAATAAGTTCCACTTCTGTTTACCGGGAAACGCTGAACAGTTGATACAGAACTACAAATTTGATATAATACTTTTATATGAAATATCTCAAATCTAGCTGTAACGGTACTCATGTTATCGTGTTAACAAAATTACACACACACACGGATAGAATTGCAAAACTCTATTACGCATAAAACGTCAAAATTTGGATCAATCTGGATTTATAATTTTTACACGATTAAAATAAGTCCCTTATACTCAGTATAAAATGAAGAACAGGTGTACAATGGTGGGAACTGAAAATTTCATGTGATTTTAGTTCACCCTTACCTCGTAGAATTTCATCAGCCTACCCCTCTCTCCAAAAAAAAATTCAAGTGTCCCCCCCCCCCCTCCGAAGTAAAAATGACGAAACACTGTCTGCATAATTGAAGTTTAGCAGCCATCTAGATTATAGAAGTATGATCTACCTACTATATTATCTACAAATGCTACCAGTGTTTCTTCCAGACTTTTTATTAATTTGGAGGGGGGGGGGGGGGGGGGTGTGGCGAACTAAATTTTTCGGGGAGGGTAAAAGTAAATTTTCTGTATAAATAAATCTATTTCGTAATAGGAGGCTATAGACGTTATCCACCCCACCCCCCCCCCCCCCCCCGATCCCTGTAGAGTTGCCAGAAACAACCTCTAAATGCGACTGTTGTCGATTTTGAGCTTAGGTGCAAGGTTTAGGGGTACGATTACGACTATATTTAGTATAAATTAAATGTGCAGTAACTATGTCAAGATCAAGGTTTAATCCGATTCAAATGCCGACTCTGAATAAAAATCTGTTTTCAATAACATTTTCGTTTCCGGTTAAATTTGATGAGGTGGTGATTTTGGTTTTAGTTTCAGTTTAGAGATAAACATAACTTTATCAAACTAAAAACCATTGTATTTGCCCATCAACGGGCCATTTATCTAGTTATCATTTGTTTTACATGAACGAGAGTTATGGAAAAAAAATTAATTCACACGGCTAAAAAATGTGCCTAGTAATCTATCAGGTGTGAAAACAATAAACAGAAGCTCACCTTCGCCCCTGGCTGATTCAATGCTACGTAAACCATGTTACAACTCTTGAAGTTATTAAATAATACATTAATTAATAAATTAACATCACATCAGATTTAAAAAGGATGTTATTGTTAAGTCCCTAGAAACTAATTTATTTCGAAATATTTAGAAAAGTAGGTTAGAATTAATATAATCTACTTTAAAACCGCATTAGTTCAGTGTTTTTTTTGTTTTTTTTTTTAAATACTTTTATTTGCAATAAAACAATAACACAATTTACAAATTCATTTTACCATCACAGGGATTAAGTTGATTATAGTAAAATACATTTTAGAGAGGTGGTTCATGTGTGAACGACAGATGAAAATAAAAAAGAGCGCGTCGTGTTTGACGGCTTCGGTAAATATACAATGATACATATATAGAACAAGAAAATGATGCCTCATAGTTGATACAATACTACAATTTCAAGAGAAACTAACAATCTTGTAATGGTGTGTCTATTTACAGCTGATGCTCACAATATAAAGTTTGCCGTGTGTGGCAATGTAAATAAATAGTGTAATTACAAAACTTTCATAAAAAAGAATTCCAAATTGTACAGTGGTGGGGCAGGAAGGAGTAGGTGGGGGTTGATGAGTGGCCGGGGAGGTGTAGGTGGGGGGTGCTTCATGCATGAACAACTAATGTATAAAACGAAAAGAGCTTGTCGTGCTTGACAACCTTAGAGTTGGTACAATACTACAATTTCAAGGAGAAATGAACATTCTTATAGTGGTATAACAGCAAAATTGAAAGAAAGAAACACGTGGTGGGGCGGGGATGGGTAGGTGGGGGTTGTTGGGTGGGCGGAGTGGTGTAGGTGGGGGTTATTGGGTGGGCGGAGTGGTGTAGGTTATTGGGTGGGCAGGGAGGTGTAAACGGAGGTTGTTGTGTAGGCGGGGAGGTGTAGGTGGGAGGTGTTGCGTACATGAACAAACGGTGTGTAAAACAAAGAAGGTTAACATGCTTGTCAGCCTCAGTTTTGATACAGTACTACAATTTGAAAAGGAATTTAACATTCTTATAAGGGTGTATCTATTGACACACATTACATAGTTAGCCGTGTATGGCAATATAGATAAATAAAGCAATTACAAAACATTCGAAAAGAAGAAAAAACCTGCTAAACTGTGCCTAAAGGTTACATAGATAAACAAAACTTTGAAGGAAAAAGAAACGTTGAGGGACGGGAAGGTGTATGTGGGGGTTAGTAGGGTAAGGCGGGCCAATAAAGCGGAATCATTGTTGCGTGACATGAATGATAAGGGTAAGGGGCGGGTCGCTTTAGCCTTACCGGCCTTCTTGGCTCCTTTGGAAGAAACTTTTTTTTTTTTTTTTTTTTTTTTTTTTAAATACTTTTATTTGCAATAAAACAATAACACAATTTACAAATTCGTTTAACCATCACAGGGGTTAAGTTGATTATAATAAAATACATTTTAGAGAGGTAGTTCATGTGTGAACGACAGATGAAAATTAAAAAAGAGCGCGTCGTATTTGACGGCCTCGGTAAATATACAATGATACATATATAGAACAAAAAATGAATGCCTCATAGTTGATACAATAGATAAATAAAGCAATTGCAAAACATTCAAAAAAAGAAAAAACCTGCTAAAATGTGCCTAAAGGTTATATGGGTAGACAAAAATTTGAAGGAAAAAAAAAAACGTTGAGGGACGGGAAGGTGTATGTGGGGGTTAGTAGGGTAAGGCGGGCCAATAAAGCGGAATCATTGTTGCGTGACATGAATGCTGAGGGTAAGGGGCGGGTCGCGATGGTTGACGGGGCACTGAGTGTGTGAGTTTAAGGCGAGCCATGCGTAAGAGACTGTGTTGTGTATGAACTGACTACTGAGGTGTTACTATTTATAGTTTGCGTGTTGATGTGCTATATTTGTCCAGTCGTCTGCTAAAAATTAAATCTAAAATCTGCCCCGTAAACTGTGAATTTTCGAATTTAGCTCTGTTTCTACTAGTCCAGATGGTTTGTCTATAAATAGCTACAGTCCTTGCTTTGTCTTCTAAGTCTGTCCTGTCTTTTGGCTTAGGTAGTTTGTTTAGCGTTATAGCTATATCGACATTGAATGTGTCTTTTTTACTAGTTATTTTGGCCCTAAGGTTATTTTTCATTGTCTGTATGGTGGGGCATTCTAAAAAGATGTGTGTTTCTGTTTCTATTGTGTTTTGTCTGCATAGTGGGCAGTGGGCGGTTTGATTTTGGCCTATCGGTGTTGTATTGTAGATTAGTCTGTATGTTATTTCCCTAGCTTTAGGTGTAATGTTTTTCAGGTGTAGGTTCCGAAAAGTATCTGTTGTATCTGTAAGGGCAAATTTGGAACACCATTTGATTCGATTAAAAAGGGGGGTTGAAAGTTTTTGTACTAATTTTTGGTAGATATTTTGGGATTTGTTGTGTACGAGTTTTTCATTGTTTTTAAGTGATTGTAAACATTCTTTGTAAAAGGCGCTAACTTCTTGACCAAAAAAGTGGGGTGATTTGTTGTTTAGTTTTGTGAGTTTATTGAGCTGAATGCCTATGTAGTAGTGTGCTAGTGGGTGAAAGTGTGGTTGTGCAATTATTCTTCCGATATGTGTTATTCTAAATGTGTTAATTTTTGTTTGAATGTCGTGTAGGTTTATTCCCCCTTTATGTTTGTTTTGAACCAGCGTATTATGACTAATGTTTCTAATAGTGCATTGGAATATGTACTCTCTAATGAGTATGTTAATGTTTTTGATTATTTTTTTGAGATTGTTTTGGCTGTGGCTATATAAATAATTTTGGGGATGATGTACCGGTTGATAATAGCTGACCTAGCAAAAATTGTTGTTGTACTAAATTTGTAAAGTGCTAAGGTGTTTTTGATTTTTTTTGGTCATTTCTTTCCATTCTTCTTCATTTGTGTCTTGTGGGTTATTATGGTGGGTTATTCCGTAAAGTTTCAATTTGTTAGTCCCCGTCAGATTTTGTGGGTAGTTTTCTTTGTTCGTCCAGCGTCCTAACCCCAAAATTTTAGTTTTCGTAAGGTTAATTTTTGTCCCACTAGCAGGTCCGAAATCAAGGAAAAGGTCAATTATTTGTGTAATGGATTTTTCCGATTGTATGGTGAAAGCTGTGTCGTCAGCATATGCTAAGATTTTTTTATTTGTCATGTTTGGTAAGTCTATGCCTCGGATTTCTCTGATGAGCCTGATGCATTCTAGGAGCGGTTCTAGTGTTAATATGTATAAGATAGGAGATAAAGGACACCCTTGTCTGACTGATCTATTGATAGGAAAGGGTTTGGTGATGTTGTTATTTATTAAAAGTTGACTTTGAGCGTTATGATAGATTATTTTGATCCATTTATAAAGATATGTTCTTAAATTGTTAGCTTCTAGAATTTTGAAAAGGTATGAATGTGCTACTCTGTCGAAAGCCTTTTCTTGGTCAAGGCTAAGTATGGCTGCTTGTATATTTTTTTCCTGTGTGTATTGAATGATATCTCTAATTAGGTGATTGTGGTTTTGAATGTTCCTACCGGCAATATTACATTGTTGATCTAAATGAATGAGCTTGTGGAGATGTGGTTCTAGTTTAGATACTAAGATTTTTGTTAGGATTTTGTAGTCTGTGTTTAAAAGAGAGATCGGCCTGTAGTTTTGGGTTTGTTTGGGGTCGGTTTTAGGTTTGCGTATTAGTGTTATGTAAGATCTGTTAAAATTTTCATGGCATTGTTCTAGCAAAAACATTTCTCTGTAAGTGTCTAGGAGAAGGGGAGTTAAGTCGGATGAGAAGGTTTTGAAAAATTCGCTAGTTAGCCCGTCCGGTCCTGGCGACTTGTTTATATTTAATTTTAGAATGGCTTTAGTGATATCATCTTTCTGGAGGGGAGTGTTGATACGATTTTTGTCGTCGTCGTTTATAGGTTTAGTGTATTTTAAGTATTTGTCCTGTTTGACGTTGTCTGTCGTTTCCAGTTGGTAAAGTCTTGTGTAGTAATCAGTAAACAATGCTTGTATTTTTTCGGGGTCAGTCGTCACCTGGTCGTTATGGTCTATAAGGTGTGTGATTTGTCTTGACTTTTGAATGCTTTGTTCTAAAATTAGGGTGTGATGTGTGGGATCTTCGGAGCCTATTTTTTCTATCCTACTCCTAATTAGTGCTCCTTTGAATTTGTGTTCTTGTATTTCTGTAAGTTCCCGCTCTAATGTGTCTATTTGTTCTTTATTGTTGTCAATTCCCCTTAGTAAGCTAAGCTTTCTTTGGATTATCGATTCTATGTGTGTCCTAGCGCTATTAATGCTGCTTGCAATTTGGATTGATGTTTGTTTAATATCCTCTTTTAGATTGTTCCAATGCTCTATCTTGTAAGTGTTTGGTGCAGACTGTATGTAAAACTGAATTAGGTTTTTAATTGTTCTGATGTATCTTTCATCTAACAGTAGAGAGTTGTTAAGCTTCCAATAAGTACTTCTTTTCTTTTTGCTATACGTTAGTTCGTCGTTAAGGGTTGTCAAGACTGCTGTGTGGTCGCTGAATTGTAGGGTTTGTGGCAGGTGTTCTATTCTGTTAATTTTTGTATCTGTTTGGACGTAGATTCTGTCGAGTCTGTATTTGTTTGCAGGTGCTTTGGATGCATGGGTTGTTTGAATGTCGTGTGGGTGAAGCGTTCGGAACGTGTCGACTAATTTAAAGAGTGCTTTAATCTCGGTGAATATATCTATGTAGAGTTTATCGCCAGCCAAACGTTTTCGTATGCTGTCGTCTGAACCTATTATGTCGAGTTTATCCTCAACAAAATTAAAATCTCCGGCTAGGATAATTTTGTGATCTTTGTATTTATTTATCAATAGTTTATGTAGTTTATGATAAAAATGTCTGTCGTTTTGTCTGTGCGGTCCGTGTACATTTACAATACTAGTTTTTTTCCCATGTCCGTCAAAGGTTGCTATCGCTAGTTTGCCGTCCGCGTCAGAGTAAGTGTCTATTATGTTGTGCCTATTGGATGTGTTGAGTATATACGCTCCACTGCCAATGGAGCGTGAACTGTAGCTGTGGTGTGCTTGTGTTAGGCCTAAGCTGTGTGTGAATTTGTTTGCTGTGTATGCGTTTTTAAAGTTTGTCTCTTGTAATAAGAGAAAATCTGGTTTATGTTTGTGAATTAGGTGTCTGATGTGTTTGTCTTTGTGATGTGTGCTTTGTATGTTAAGGGTTATTATTGTGATTTTGGTACTTACGTTATTTGTTAAATTGTTTGTTTCTCTTAAGTCTGGCTCGACCTAGTTTGCTTGGGGATGCGCTGAGGAGGTGTGTTTTTCTTTCTTTTACTTGATAATTTTACTCTGCCTTTGTAGAGAGGGTCTTCTTGGGGTGGTACCGAGGGGCTCCGGATTGGTTGGGTTTCTTTGGTGTGCTCTGAGGTTTCTTTTTGTTTGTATTTTTTTTTTCTTTCAGTCAGTTCTTTTTTTGAAACAATTGTTGTCCATGTTTGGTCTGTTTCGATGTTTTCTCTGGGATCACTGGGGTCTGGCTCGCTGTCTGGGTTGCTGTCTGAGTCGTCGTCGTCGTCGTCTGAAGTACTTGTTGATTCAATGACAAGGTGATGGTTGCCATCTTCGTCCACTTGTATGTTGTCACGATTTCGTACAAATGGGCTTTTGCAAGCCAAGGGTCCGTGTAGAGTAGTGTTGCACAGTCTGCAGACTGTTTCCTTCCATTCAATTGAAGAAGTAATTGGTGGGTTTCCCCACCAATTTCCACATCCAGGTAGTGGGGGAGATCTTCTAGTGGAGCGTTGGGGAGGAAATCTATGGCCCACTTGTCACCTTTCCCCATTCGGAGTGTTGTGACATTTGTTTCCGCTTCGGCCAATGTTTTCACTATCTGATTGATGGTGCTTTCAGTGATTGTGGGGGGCACCCATTTAATATGGCCCCTTTGTCCATTCTTTTCGGCGTGAAGTAAGATTAGTTCAGTGTAACCTAAGTAATCTAATATATAAAGCTCAATTCTGTATGTAACACATATGTTTGTCGTGGATCTTCGATGGATTTAAGTGTTAGATAATTAAAGTCCTTATGGTCTAAATTTATGAGTTAAAAAATTAATATTGAAAGTTTTGGGAAATAATTTTCATTTATCAAACTGAAAGTAATAATTTTCGGCATGTTCATTAAACACAAGTTTAAAAAAAATATCATCTTTTACAAAAATTCTAATCATGTATTGATTTTGTCCTATAGCACTTACTTCCCTTTGATAAATTAGGAAAACAAAATTACTTCCCTTTATAAAACCATTAGTGGAAAAGAATTTACTTTTTATTACTTTGTTTTGGTGTTGGGAAAAAAAATAATTACATAATTAGCGGGGATTGATCAAGTGCAAATGTTGTAGGTATTTTACGGATAAGCTTGGAGTATTATAATTGTTCATTAAATCGAAACAGGCGCGTTCGTTTAAGTGAGTGCAAAAGACTATGAATAAGTTGGGGTACTATAGTCGTTTATAAACTAAAACAGGCGATTCCGCCCCGGGCTAGACTGTGAGCACTTTGCGTTTATGTTCGCGTTAGTGTTTTATTTGTGTTTAGGTTGGGTTTGCGTTAGTGGTTGCGGTTTGATTTGGTTCGTTTTTGTTCTTTCTTTTTTTCGTTTTTATTTGTGTTTTTTTCTTTGGGTTGGTATTTGTGTTTTTGGTTGGTTTTGCGTTTGGATTTGGTTTGTTTTCGTTTGCTTTTTCGTTTTTTTTTTGTGTTGTTATTGGTTGGTATTGGTGTTTGTGGTTGTGGTTGGGTTTGTTGTTAGGTTATTGTTTTCGTTTGCTTTTTTGTTTGTTTTTTCTTTGTGTTTGTATTGGTGTTTGTGGTTGGGTTTGTTGTTAGGTTTTTGTTTTCGTTTGTATTTGTAATTGTGTTAGCGTTATGTTTGCGTTTTGTTGTTTTGGTTGGTTGAGGTTTGGGTGGGCAATGCCGGGTTTATGATGATTACTAAACACACAGGTAATGGTCTTTAACAGAAAGGTTTTTCACAGAAGCCAGAGCAGGGCTTGGCAGGGACGGCTAGTACTTCATAAGGTGCATACTAGTCTGAGTGCAAATGGACTTTAAATAAACCGGTAGTGATCTCCCCTAAACTTTCTCGAATATTCTTATATAAAACAACACGGGATGGTAACTCAGGATATAGTTATGATTTTAAATCCCTTTTAAATACTTAAACTTTTTAAAATAGAATAGAATCTGATAAAAAAAAGAATTGCGCACCAAGCGAACGCCGAATAAAGATGTGTATAATAGTGCGCAATATTATTAGCACTTTATAAATTCACATGCGGTTTTTTGAGAAATCTGAAATAGCGTAAATTAGTACTTCCGGTCAACGGAAATTATTCAAAATTTGATAGAAGGTAGAGAATTAGATCTTTTACTTACGTGTGAAATTTCATTTATCTATCTGAAATAGTACTCAAGTTATAGGCTTAAGAAAAATTCAAAGTAGAAAAAGTACCACTTCCGGTTATCGGAAATCGCTCAAAAGTTAATACGGATCTACGATTTTGATAAAATACTTATATATGAAATTTCATCAACCTAGCTGTAACGGTACTCAAGTTATCGTGTTTACACACGGACACACACACAGACATACGGACAGAATTGCAAAGCCCAGTTTTTTCAGACTGGATTACGCATAAAACCTCTTAATTTTGATTAATCTGGATTGATAATTTTTGCCCGATTAAAATAAGCCCTCTATACTTCGGATGTGATGAAGGACTGAGGTGTAATACGGTGAACATTGTTAAGATTTCAAGTGATTTTTGTGCACGATTACAATACTTTCTCTATACTTCGTATATACGAGAAAGTAAAAAACGATAAAATTTGCGCAATTTCTCTTAAATTGAAACTTTATTATGGATGGAAGAATAATTCAACTAACACTATTTGCAGCTGGTTCATTTTACCACAAAAAAACAAACAATAGGGCCTACATAATAAACAAATAAAAATAAATAGGCCCAATGCCAGTATTACCTTACTTACTTTAGTAATAAAACAACTATTATTGACACACATTTATCTCGAAATATATTGAAACGAAGTATATTAAGATTGAGCAACCCAAGTAATGTTTTTTAAACTGGTCTGCGTTTAGATGGACTTAAAAATAAACGGCCTACTATTGGACATGGAAATAGTGAGTGTGTGTCATCGCATGAATGGCATGTTTGCTATGATGTACATGACTGTGTATTACCTTCCATGGGCTCGAACCCTCGACCAGAGTGTGACGCCAGTGGACTTTAACTCGGCCATGGGGTCGCCGTGAACACTCAAAGATTTTAAACCATTGAACTGACAGCGTTTGGCCATTGGGTGAGTTAAACTTGTTATAGTAGCATTAGCTTTTAAAAATATTCCCCTGTTTTAGCTATGACTAGGCGTACATTTCCAAATAGACTCACCTCTTTAAATTATAACAATAATGCTTATATAGGCATACATTTTTTTAAAGGGACATTCCTACTATTAATATTATTAGTATCTTTTAAAATGTCTGACACAATGCATCCTTAGGCATACATAATACCGAAACTGCCCTAATATATAATACTAATGTTGTTCTTAAAGTTGTTACAAATAATTCTGTCATACATGATAGCAATAATGCTCTTGTACACAGTACCAACACTGCTCCTTAACAAAAAAACCACCACTGCGCCTATACTGCTCCTTAACAAAAGACCACCACTGCTCTTATACTGCTCCTTAACAAAAAACCACCACTGCTATTATACTGCTCCTTAACAAAAAACCACCACTGCTATTATACTGCTCCTTAACAAAAAACCACCACTGCTATTATACTGCTCCTTAACAAAAAACCACCACTGCTATTATACTGCTCCTTAACAAAAGATCACCACTGCTATTATACTGCTCCTTAACAAAAAACCACCACTGCTATTATACTGCTCCTTAACAAAAAACCACCACTGCTATTATACTGCTCCTTAACAAAAGACCACCACTGCTCTTATACTGCTCTCCTCCAGAACTTCTCTCTGGTTTATTTGCCATCTCGCCATTGACCTAAAATATCCGGACAGTTTCTCCGGTTAATTTGTCCGGTTCCCGCCCCTCACGATCAAACAATAACAGTGCCGGTTCTCCAGACAACGTCTAATTACACGGAGTGGTCAGAATTGAAGTGGACAGTGACCTTGACCCATTTATCTCACCAATTGCTCACCCAGTTTCCTGAATCAATAAGCCCAGCTTAGCCAGGAAATGTAGAGAGACGTACATTTGTTGGTCATTGATAGAGTTGTTTACTTATTCGGGAAATAGATAGAGACGTACATTTGTTGCTCATTGATAGAGTTGTTTACTTAGACAGGAAATAGATAGAGACGTACATTTGTTTGTCATTGATAGAGTTGTTTACTTAGACAGGAAATAGATAGAGACGTACATTTGTTGCTCATTGATAGAGTTGTTTACTTAACCCGGAAATAAATAGAAAATTATATGTGGTTGTTAGTAGGGATGGGATGGGTGAGAATGTAGTGCGAACAAGGATGGTTTTCACAAAGTGTAAAGTGTCTTTTTCATTATAAATCTGTTTTCCTTTTTCAATAACTTTGCAGATGCCTTTTATATTATGGTGTTAAAGTCGATTGTCGTTTGAGTCGGTCTCTACTTCTATTCGTTTAAAACTGGCCACCAGTTCCTACGATCAACCTTTCGTTCAACTCCAAACACGATTCAAGGCGCTGTTCAAACCTTTATTTAACTTGTCATTTTCATCATTACTCACCAAGCCCTCGACCTTAGCCAATCATTTACTACAGCTTTTATACCCGCACTCGACCTTGGGATAACAACACCTAAACACCCCGGGGTTAACTCAACTCACACACGCACTCACCCCTAAGTTCTAGACTATTCTAATTTATTCTAATCTAACCTCCAAATGACCCGTAACATTTGGTACAAGCTTCAGGCTATTGCTTGTGTTTATCAGTTTAAACATATGTACTTATTTTTAAAATATAACCCGTGAATTCAATTGAACAATCACCAGCTATATTGGACGTAAGTTCAACCAGAAACCTCCCAGAAATTCTTCAATCCAAATGTCATCGCTCAGTATCCATACACAAAAACACACACACGCACGCACGCAACACGCATACTCAAACACACCCAACTATCCCAGAATTCCTCGAGCCAAATGTCGTCGCCTACCCCTGGAACAAAAATCTGTCCAACATCCTCAGATTCAACAGATTTACTCTACTCTGGCCTTTAATCTCGTATTTGCTTTGAGGAATCGATGGGCCACAAGCTTTTAAAACCAACCCAGCTATTAAAATACACCACATCCTGATAAAGTTCAAAGTTCAGCATCCATACAGCGACAGTAAAAATAGTGAGGACCATTTTAGTTCTATACCGTCAAATCAATAGATGTACATTTAAAAATGTTTCTGATCCCCGAACTAAGGTCAAAGTTCAGCATCTGTACAGCATCCGTAAAAATACTGAGTACTATTTTCTTTAACATCTAATTCTAATCAATACGTGTGCAAGCCATGGTTATAGTGAATAATTTGAGGAGGGTTCGCCAATTAATGGGAGATAACTATTACCGTGGACACTAGTAATGGTTTACTAGGAGTCAAGAACCATCACTGCTGCTGTTAGCTGTCAACTATCTACACTTCTGACAGAATCTGCAACTCTGATATATTTTAATCTATCGCATATCCCCACTTTATCTCCCCTCTAACTGTTTTTTTTCAGTTATCTTTCCGAAAAATGACTCGAACTTAGTTCAAAGGTTAGTATCTGTAAAGCATCAGTAAAAAAAACATCTAATCAATAATTATACAAGTATTGTTATGGTGAATTTTTTGTGGATAATTCACCAATTAAAGGGAGACAACTATTTAGTAAAGACACTAATAATGGTTTACTAGGAGTCTAGAACTTCTACACTTCTGACATAATCTGCAACCCAAACATATTTTAATCTACTGCATAATTATGCCCACATATCTGCCCTGTATCTGTAGTTTGTTTTTTTTTTCAGTTTTCTTTCTAAAATAATGTAGGCCGACATAAAAGGGTGCGTACTTCATTAAAAAATGTTGAGTCTCAGAAAAAATATTTTATCACCATGATCATCAAACTAGACTTTTAAATTTAACTGGATAGCATCACGTGACTTGCAAACTTGTTCGTTTGAAAATACTTCTTATCCACTACACCTGTACTCGAACATACGTCAAGGGTCAGCATTCTGCAGCGTCAGTAAAAAAAACAACTGAGTATCATTTTGTATACCATCTAATCTATAAGTGTACAAGTGTGGTTATATTGAATTATTAGTGGATGATTCACCAATCAATGCGAGACAATATTTAGCATGGACACTAATACTGCTATGCCAGGGATTAAGAACCCTCAGTCCCTCTATTAGCTCTCACTCATCTACCCTTCATATAGAAGCTGGGAACCTAATATGTCGGTGTGTCACCTTTCTACGCTTCTGAAATAATCTGGAACCCGAGCATATTTGTCCCCTTTTCCACATTCAATCCCCTCTACACGAAGTTTGTTTAGTTTTCTTTTCAAAATATCCATTTAGTTGAAATATGTGCATAATGTATTTACAAGCTTTAATATTTAAAATAAATTATCTTATAAAGTTAATGCATTTAAGTATGCAATAACATAGACTAAACTGTGGAACCTCGGTAATTTGTTACAATTTGTTTTTTATTCAGCTGAACCGTTCATTTAAGACCTTCTTCTTTGTAAACCATTGTATCAGAGCCAGTATCATAGAATGGAACACTTTTGATTGTTAGTCTTGAGCATCTTCCAATGGTAGATAAATAACATAGCGCTTGTGTAGTTTCTTCTCAAGCCAGGTATCTGCAGAGGTACTGTGGACACAGGGAGATCCATGGTCGGTCATGATATAGATACTATCTACGGTCATGCAGAAACAATCTACAGTCATAGAGAAACAATCTTAGAGAGAAAGAATGTACAGTCATACAGGGTCGTGCTATTGCCATACTTTGTCGAGATATAGCCTTGCAATAACAGCCGATGTGTCAAAAAAGACTAAATCACAGAGATTACATACAGTTTCACTGAAACTAACTAATATCTAAGGTCGGCGATAGTTTCAACCACTCACTTCATTATCCATATTATTTAAACAATGTATTTTCACATATCCTGGTCCTCTATTTCTGACAGGTTCGTGTCAACAAGTTCATAAGTCACAATATCCGTTCCACTTGTTAAACTAATCCAACAATCTTTTTACATTCTTGTAGATAACCAGTCGTAAATTAATTAGACCCATCAGTTAATTACTTAATTAACTTAATATATTTTCCCCCGTGGCGTCAGCATGACTTCTAGAACAATCTACAACCAAGCACAGTAACCCAGTATCGCAAACAGACTTTTCCCCTCAGGCTTACACTAGTTACCAGACATTTCACATTTGGCTAACTTGGCCTTTGTTTGATCTGGCCACTCCAATACAGATTGATGACGCTAGTTTCTAGGCTTACACAGTGACAACTATTGGCAGTAATTTGGTCCTAAATTGGAAAACAAATGGTAACACTAGTAACATAATCGATGGCAGTGGTATCTACAAATGGAAATGTTATAGTGAAAAGTGGAAATTAAATTTATACACAGAGAAGTGATTGATGACAATTCTGTGTAAAATATAAGCCAATAGTAATTTCGAGAAAAAAATAACTACGTATATAAAGCTTACAAAAAAATCAAGCAAACTACATTGAAGGAAACAAAGTGAACTGAGGGCATTGGATAAATGTAGAAAATATGGGATTTTACAACAGACAGTCATACGCATGATAGTATGCTTACTTTAGTTATATACAAATAATCACAATGGGATTTTTATAACTGTCAATGTAATTTAAGAACATGTTAAAAGTATATAGATAAGTGGTAATATCTACGCTTTAAATAAAAGTTAAGGAAATTATTTTTATACATGGAAAACAGTTCATGGTATTAGTTATTTTATTTATAAAAGAATTAATCATCTACAATACTATCAACAGTCACAGCCAGTTTTTATAAAATTAAATACTTTTGAGCAAAAACAAGTATTATTGTTGAAGGTACAGAAATTGTGTTTTCTAATATGTTCAATGCCTTGACTATATAAACACTTAAGCTAATTTCATTGAAGTAGACTACATGAAATACTTTAATAAAGTTTTTTCTTTTTCTAGGACATGGAAGCTACTCAAGCATACAACGAGTTCAATTCTGTAAAACATTTAAAAGTAAATAGTTTGATTTAAAAAGAGTATTTTAGAAACCCGTGACAAGATTGAGGACACACGTGACCCGTTGAATCAGAACATAAAAAACGAAACAAACTACGTTACATTGTAATGAATTGCGTCCGTTGCTTCCTCGAACGTAATCAACTGTTTCATCAGTCTGTTCATCATTTGATTGGACAGAAATCAGATCAAACTATTTTAGCAACGATTACATGTGGAGTTTTTTCTATTCTTATATTTCTATCACCGTGTATTAACCAATAGCGTGTAACTAGGCGTGGAGGTGCAGTCTAGCGTGACGGCACTCACAGTACCCGGGCATTAATTCATTAGAGACGTACCGGAGCACCCCGCTAATTGCGATGTATTTTAATTAGCTATAAATGGATCCTTCCGTGTTAGTTGATTGTGGAATTGGCTTTATTTAAAAAAAAACGTTACTGGATTTAAAAACCGTTTAAATAAAATGTGGAACTCATGCGAAAAAAAGAAATAAAAACTGTGAATAGAATATTCTTTAGCGCCAAACACGGATCAAGAATTTTGGTCTAAATATTAGAGTTTATTTTTATTGTTGACAAAAGAAGACTACATCAATATGACCAAAAAATCTTTTATTTAAATTTTAAAACATATTTTGGAATTAGAAAATTGAGGGACAAACTAGCAAGTATGTTTGTGTAAGAAATAACCATCGTGAATATGTGACCTCGGCATATTAAGTCAACACTTTACTGATTTGAACCCAGATTCGAACTCGAGACTTACATGTTAGCAGTCTGGCTCTTTACCGCTACGCCACTCCGTCCCATGTCTACGACGTATAATTTAAGTTATATTTTTATGACGTGTTTATATCTATTTGTTAAATCTATATACTACTAAAAGTCAAGTTTGTTTACATGTTTGAATATTTATTTGTTTGCCTGATCGAAAATTGTGATATGTTCGACTCTATCTGGAAAGCTGTAAAATGGTATGCAGGTAGAGAATAATTTTTTAATGCAGACAGACTGTTGATCACAAATTTATTTAAAGACGTTAATTAATTTATTGATTTATTCCTATGCAGAATAACCCATTTTTTTTAAAAATATTTGAAAAGCCACTAGACTCGGCGGGACCGTGACGTCACAGGTTTTTGTTTACTCTTTAGTACAATAAAATGGCGGCGTCTATTGAAGAAAATTGTGTTCCCATTCAAAAGTTTAACGCGTTCTAAATCTAATTTTCTGTCGGTCATAACTTTAACAATACGTCCGTTTGCTGTATTTATTACGTCCCAACACTTATATCAATTTTCAACTGTCTTTTTCATTTAGTTTTACGATAAATTTCTCTAGATCTAAAGATCAGCTATCGAAGGAAATTTATGATTCTAGCCTAGATCTAGATCTAGCCTAGATGTAGGTCACTAGATTCAATGTAAATTCTACATCTAGAATCTATTTCAGGCCTTAATTATTTTATATAAATCTTTGTTTGGCTTATTTAAGATAAAATTTAATTTGAAAGTTAGTACTACTAGACTTATTTTTAGATCTAGATCTAGAATCTATACGCGTAAATCAAGTTGCATAAGGAGACACATAGTATAGTATAAAAATTCACTTGTGACGTCACGAGTAAATAGCTAAAATGGTAGCGTAGTCAGCTCTCATGCAGGAGGCACGGGTTCTAGACCAATATGTCAATGAAATTTTTTTTTTCAATTTTTTTTTTTTAGATGTGAATGATAACGTTGCCTATCTGAACTTGGCAAGATACAGGGCAGGTGAAGTAGAGTTCATCTGTTTCTTTGTCCTAAGCATATGAAAGGATAGTGTGGTCAGAGACATGCTCGGCTGGAATTGTTTTTTAAACGATAAAAACATGTTGTCTGAGACTTGGCAGGACACTGGGCAGGTGAAGTAGAGTTGAGTAGGTCACCTGTAACGTCAGTTTATGAAGGGATAGTCCGAAATCGGTGTTTTCGGTGTTTTTAAAAGATAAAAAACATATATTTGAATGTGGGGTCTGTTTTTTGTGACGATAAGTGACACTGCAGTAGCGTACCGAGGAGGGGGGGGGGGGACGGTAGGGGAGGGGAGGCGGGGGGTGGGGAGGGGAGGCGGGGGGTGGGGAGGGGAGGCGGGGGGTGGGGAGGGGAGGCGGGGGGGGGGGGGGGGGAAGGGGGGGAGGTGGAGGGGGAAGGGGGGGGGACATATGTTGGGGCGCCAAAATGGTTTGGAAAAATAAATTGATAGGTTGAGGGGGGTTCAAATCGAAAGTTTGAGTGGGGGGGGGGGGGGGGTGCACATCAAAAGTTTGAGGGGGGGGTCAAAATCGAAAACTTTGTCCCCGGGCGCCGGGAAGGGTCGCTATGCCTCTGAGTGACAGACGTGATGTTTTTTGATGGATGACCCCCGAAACCCACAGTTATCCAACGGATGACGGGTATTCTAGTTCTAATTAAAAATGGTATGTGCAGTTCTAAGGTAAGCCACACGGCTATAACTACAGCGCCATGTAACACAAATCTGTTGACGTCACAGACAATATGTGACGTCAGAGCACATCACGTGATTCTAGAATGACGTATCGTCTGTACACGTCAACTATCCTTACGAGCAAACATTCTTTATGCCACGTGTACAGAGAACGTGATCCCAATTAGCTGCTAATTGATTGGCTGAAAAAAATTAAATTAAAAAAAAAAACATTTCTTTTCTTATGGTGAAAATAATGCTTGTATTACAGGTAGCGGGTGCCTGATGTATAAGTGACCTCGGCATATGAAGAGATAGTGTGGTCAGCACTATTTATGCCCAGCCGCATTTACTTTCCCTAACGTGAGTTAGGTACTCATCAGAGTTGGGTGGACTCAGGGACAGTCTACTGACTTGAACCTGGATTCGAACTCGAGACTTACGGTAACAGGTACCTGCGAAACACACTTCAAAGGTTATATTCAATGTACTCATGTTAAAACACGAGCTTTAAGATTTTTACGGTAACTGGGGGCGGGGGGAGTAGGGTTAAAGTATTAAATACTACGTAGACTTTTGTTCTACTCTCTACACCATCGGGATAACACGACTGAACTTTACAGCTTTAATTTAAGTAAAAAGTAAAGTTCTATTTGCGGAACTAAGGGTCCATGAGGCCCATGATGTAGAGTTCATTTGTTTCAGAGACCTCGGCATATGAAGAGATAGTGTGGTCAGCACTATGCCCAGCCGCCTTTATTTTCCATCGTGTGAGGTAGGTACCCATTAGAGCTGGGTGGACTCACGGAAGTTCAACTAACTTAAACCCATACGAATTCAATTTAATAGTTTTAATCATAATAAAATTTACTATTTGAAGCTAGGAGGTGGATTAGGTGTTTGGCTTAAGTGTTTATATAAACAGTTACGGATTTTTGCTATACACACCACTCAAACTAATCTATCTTAAATGAGTTCGTGCGTTTATTTTCGAATAATCCAGAATCAACAAAATATTTTAGTTTAGAAAACAAAATTCTTCTAATTGCTAACATAACAACGTAATGAACCAATTAACCTAAGAAAAACCTGCCTAGCATACATTAGAGCATGCATTAGCTGCACGAAAAACACATTTCCTTCTACTTGGCATATTACATTTGCTAATAATCACTTTATAACGACTTTATGAGCGTAGGCAGATCTAAGGTGATGATGGAGAAATCATGATAGGCGACATCGTCTAGGTAAAAACTGTTGGCCGTTATTGACCAGGTGTAGACACGAATGTCCAGGTGTAGACACGAATGTCCAGGTGTAGACACGAATGTCCAGGTGTAGACACGAATGTCCAGGTGTAGACACGATTGTCCAGGGGTAGACACGAATGTCCAGGTGTAGACACGAATGTCCATGTGTAGAATGTCGAGGTGTAGACACGAATGTCCATGTGTAGAATGTCGAGGTGTAGACACGAATATCCAGGTGTAGACACGATTGTCCATGTGTAGACACGAATGTCCAGGTGTAGAATGTCCAGGTCTAGACACGAATGTCCAGGTGTAGACACGAATGTCCAGGTGTTGACACGAATGTCCAGGTGTTGACACGAATGTCCAGGTGTAGAATGTCCAGGTCTAGACACGAATGTCCAGGTGTTGACACGAATGTCCAGGTGTAGAATGTCCAGGTGTAGAATGTCCAGGTGTAGCCACGAATGTCCAGGTGTAGAATGTCGAGGTGTAGACACGAATGTCCAGGTGTAGACACGAATGTCCAGATGTAGACACGAATGTCCAGTTGTAGACACGAATGTCCAGGTGTAGAATGTCCAGATGTAGAATCGAATGTCCAGATGTAGACACAAATGTCCAGTTGTAGACACGAATGTCCAGATGTAGACACAAATGTCCAGTTGTAGACACGAATGTCCAGATGTAGACACGAATGTCCAGTTGTAGACACGAATGTCCAGATGTAGACACGAATGTCCAGTTGTAGACACGAATGTCCAGGTGTAGAATGTCCAGGTGTAGACACGAATGTCCAGGTGTAGACACGAATGTCCAGGTGTAGACACGAATGTCCAGGTGTAGACACGAATGTCCAGGTGTAGAATGTCCAGGTGTAGACACGAATGTCCAGGTGTAGACACGAATGTCCAGGTGTAGACACGAATGTCCATGTGTAGACAGGAATGTCCAGGTGTAGACACGAATGTCCAGGTGTAGACACGAATGTCCAGGTGTAGACACGAATGTCCAGGTGTAGAATGTCCAGGTGTAGACACGAATGTCCAGGTGTAGACACGAATATCCAGGTGTAGACACGAATGTCCATGTGTAGACACGAATGTCCAGGTGTAGACACGAATGTCCAGGTGTAGAATGTCCAGGTGTAGAATGTCCAGGTGTAGACACGAATGTCCAGGTGTAGACACGAATGTCCATGTGTAGACACGAATGTCCAGGTGTAGACACGAATGTCCAGGTGTAGACACGAATGTCCATGTGTAGACACGAATGTCCAGGTGTAGACACGAATGTCCAGGTGTAGAATGTCCAGGTGTAGACACGAATGTCCAGGTGTAGACACGAATGTCCAGGTGTAGAATGTCCATGTGTAGACACGAATGTCCAGGTGTAGACACGAATGTCCAGGTGTAGAATGTCCAGGTGTAGACACGAATGTCCAGGTGTAGACACGAATGTCCATGTGTAGACACGAATGTCCAGGTGTAGACACGAATGTCCAGGTGTAGAATGTCCAGGTGTAGACACGAATGTCCAGGTGTAGACACGAATGTCCAGATGTAGACACGAATGTCCAGGTGTAGAATGTCCAGGTGTAGAATGTCCAGGTGTAGAATGTCCAGGTGTAGACACGAATGTCCAGGTGTAGACACGAATGTCCAGGTGTAGACACGAATGTCCAGGTGTAGAATGTCCATGTGTAGACACGAATGTCCAGGTGTAGACACGAATGTCCAGGTGTAGAATGTCCATGTGTAGACACGAATGTCCAGGTGTAGACACGAATGTCCAGGTGTAGAATGTCCAGGTGTAGACACGAATGTCCAGGTGTAGACAGGAATGTCCAGATGTAGAATCGAATGTCCAGTTGTAGACACGAATGTCCAGATGTAGACACGAATGTCCAGTTGTAGACACGAATGTCCAGGTGTAGACACGAATGTCCAGGTGTAGAATGTCCAGGTGTAGACACGAATGTCCAGATGTAGACACGAATGTCCAGGTGTAGACACGAATGTCCAGATGTAGACACGAATGTCCAGGTGTAGATACGAATGTCCAGATATAAACTGTAAATGATAAATTGCGTAGACAACTTTCGCTAACTATAAATGCTAGAATCTAATTTTAAACTATGAATGTTGGATATAACTATTCATGTATAAATGCCAGACTGAGTTATGATAAATAAATAAGACGAGCCGGCCCGCGGCATAACATACGCCGCTATTTAGTTGTTTTGTTTTCTACTTTTCAGTAATTCATAATTTGTGATTTCGACAGTACCAACGCTGAGACTGAAAATATTTCTTTAAAACACTATAAGTAGCTCGTTAAGGACCATACCCCCCCCCCCCCCCCCATTTCCTTTCCCCCCCCCCCCCCACCCCCCAACGTTTAAAATCGTTTCAAACTAAATTATCTGCCCCTAATAGCCGTCACTAAACCCGACTCCACGAAAGTAAACATAGCGTGAACCACAGCTCATTAAGACCATGTAGTGGTGGGGATTGTATGGAGCGCGTTTACAGCTTGTTTTCTAGCGTCTCCCAGAAGAGAATTATATATATAGATAAACAAGTCCCTTAACACAGATTTGTGTGGTGTGTCTAAATGTCGCATGTCGGCGCCCACCCCTCTCCATACCTGACGACATCCTGAAGCCCCCATCTAGGTGGCTCGCCTTGTTCACAAACACTCGGTCGTTGAAGTTCATCTAAAAAACTCTTGCGCCCAGGGGCGTGGCGAGGGGGGGGGGGCCGGGGGTGCGGACCGCACCGGTGACACCATTTAGGGGGTGACACCAAGGCAAAAAATAGCAAAATATATAGAGAAAAACTTGAGGGGGGGGGGGGTGTAAATCGAAAGTTTGAGGGGGGGGGGGTGCAAATCGAAAATGTGAGGGGGGAGGGGGTGCAAATCGAAAGTTTGTCCCCGGGAAGGGTCGCTACGCCTCTGGGGGGTGACACCATTAAGTGCCGCACCGGGTGACACCCGACCTCGCTACGCCACTGCTTGCGCCAAAACCGTTTTTAGAATTTTTCTCTCCCAAATAAGATGCTGTTCCCAGCTATCGAGCCTATCTACCCGGTGGGTTCGAACTCGGGACTTTTTGGTTTAGCAACCATGAGCTTTACCGACCCGACCACAGTGTTATCCAGATATAAAAGCAAGATAATTTTGTCTAGTTATGTCATGCTAGTCACCATTGTCCAGGTATTAATGCTAGACTGCGCGGGTCAAGTTTAAAGACCAGATGCTCTACTCTAGTAATCTTGGTTAATGTGATAGATTTTATTGTCCTCAGTGATAGATTTTATTGTCCTCAGTGATAGATTTTATTGTCCTAAGTGATAGATTATATTGTCCTCAGGGATAGATTTTATTGTCCTCGATAGATTTTATTGTTCTCGGTAGATTTTATTGCCCTCATTGATAGATTTTATTTTCCTCATATACAAATTACATGCTATGCTTTTATTATCCTGGTAAATATGATAGATTGTATTGTCCTCATTAAAAAAAAACTAGATGCTATTGTTCATTATTAAACTTTCATGCGTCTATCTATTATTGCACAACGACATGACCCAACGGGCAGATAACGGCGTATGTAAAATGTAAGCTGTTGTTTATTCCCTTGGGGTAAGCGAATGCATTTTCATTTGTGGATGATATTTATGTCTGCCAAATGTGAATATTTAGATGGGTCTGGGAGAACTATTTGGACAGGTGTGAAGGTAGGAAAAAATATTTAGACACATCGGTAACGGTGAGATAATTTTAACACTGCAGTTGAAAAGCTATTATGATAATTAGTGTTAATTTGGGCGTTGGGATATGCGCATGTAATGGAGCTAGCGGGTGGCGTTCTTCTGGTTAGTGATGGTGTTAGTGGAGTTTAGGGTTTAGGGATAGCGGTAAGGGTCATATACCAATTATCGATATCACTTTTTTTTTGTACGTAAAGCTCTTGTACTTGTAAATATTTAAATATCATTTGTAAACCATAAACTGAACCCCATTTTCTTGTAAACCCTACACTGAACCCAGCGTTTTTCAAAATCTATCCTCACTAAAACCAGTCACAAAATTGTTTATAAACAATACTTTTACTATTATCTTTAATCATAATATAAGCATACCGCTCGTTTAACAACAATTAATCCTAAAAAATATAATCCTAACTTGTCTTTATCTCGAGGGGACAAGAAAAAAATTACGTTTGTTTTTCTTTTCATTTTAACAACAACATGTGAATTTGCCTTTAATAGATGACACTAATATTCAAAAACTCACAAGAATACTAGATTAAAATGAAATATCAGTTATCGAGAACTTGTTCTATTAAACTAAAGATTCTGTTAAAGATAAATATTTTCCTTATATTTCTTCATCTCCACGGGAAAATAAAAAAAACACGCCTCTAAATTATGATTACAATCTGCAGCGTAAATAGGCTTAATGTGATGAGGTTTACAGTCAGTGTTTCTTCCTGACTTTTTTCCTGGAAGGGGGGGGGGGGCTCTTGAAATTTTCGGGGAGGGGGGGCGGACTGCGGACACTGATAAAATATATATTTTCTATATAAATTCTATTTCTATATCTATTCAATTTCGGGAGGGGGTGGTAGACTCTCTTCGGGGGAAGGGGGTGTCTGAACCCTTCCCCCCCCCCCCCCCCCCCCCCCTGGAGAGATGTCTGGAAGAAACACTGTTTACAATGTTGAGAATCGTGAAAATCTGGTACGCCATAAAGAAACGTCTTCTAGACCCCTTTAATGAAATCGATGTGAGCAACTTCTACGTGGTATACGGGTTTAATTAGCACGCCATATATAGTATTAGTGTGCGGTTAGAAATTCGATTTTTTAAAATATTTTTTGTGAATTAAAACGTTTTTCTATTTGTTAATCCTGTTTTAAATCACTAGTTCCTGAAATAATTTTCATCGATTTTTTTCCAATAATATTTCGAGTAAATATTTCAATATTTCCAGTTAATTAGCGTAGTTAACATGTTTACACGTAAATAAAACAACCATTTGTTGAACATATTCATGGTTTCGCTCATTGTAGACGTGCCAATCAACGCCAATCGCTTATGTCCATTCTAGCACGTGCACAAAACCAAAATGGCGGCCATAACGAAAGCGCCACAAGGCCATGTCTAGTTTTTATCAATTAATAATCTCTACTGTCCCAGCAACGTTCGTTATTCAAAAAAATCGATCAAAAAATTTAAGTGTAGAAAGTTCAAGGACAACGGAAATGCTTATCACAATAGAGATCAATTTTTTTCTCCTATTGACCCCATTCGCTATTCTGCGCTATTGTCAAGAAGACCACAAAGCTGACGTATATTACTAAAGAGTTTTAATCCTAATTTAATTAAAGAGTGTTTGATGTAGGCCTATATGTGTGTCTTGGTAGTGAGGGATGAAATGGCGAGCGTTTACTAATATAAACACACAAGAAATGTCGAAATAACGTTAAAAAGATGTAAACTGTTCAGTGAATGCAGCATTGTGTTTGTTCTGCTCAACATTACCAGTTGTACCCCCAACGATACTCACAGCTGTCTTTTTCTCTTGTTTTGATTGCTAGTTGACGAAGCGTGCCAGCCAGAAGATAGTCATCAAGTTGATTCAGCGAATTGATAGATATCCGATATCCTGAGTAAGAGAGAGAGAGAGAAAAAGAGAAAGAGAGAGAGAAAGAGAGAGAGAGAGAGCAGGATTGTGCAAAGACATAATATATTGACTGTTTAAATGTTGATGGTGGCGGGGGGGGGGGGGGGTCAGAACGGTTAGTCGGTCAAGTGGTAGTCCAGAATTAGGGCAACTATAATAGGGGCATATGACACAGGGAGGGTTGGAGCACGTGACAGCTGAAGTAGCGAAGTGGACATTTTGTGACAGATGGAGATACTTCATCAATCACTTGCAGATTGACCTAATTAGCCCATACTCGAGTGCCCAGGTCGAAGCACCAATCAAAACATAATGATCGATCTATCGATCAGCCCTTGACATAATTCCATGGTAATGTCTTTGTTTTAGTGGCGTTGGATTAGTACCACAAGTCTGGCAGTAAAAGAGGGGGGCAGTACAACAGACTCGCAGCGATACTAGCTGGCTGTAAATATGGCTGGCTGCAATAATAGCTGGCAGTTGAAATAGCTGGATGTAATAATTACTGGATGCTATGATGGCTGCAGCCAGTATCGCTGACTGCAATAATAGCTGGGAATTATTACAACTGGATGTAATCATGACTGGCTGTTATGATAGCTGCAGCTATTGCCGCTGGTTACAACGAAGCAGTTCTCTACACTTATTGCCTAAATATTTAGTCCCTTTATCTAAATCTACAAGAGCAGATAACCAATCACCCCACACGAATCGTTGGAGACATCTAAAGAAAACACTACGTCATCAAATGGGAGACAACCTAACTTTACATGCGCACAAAGAACATAACTTATGACATTAGTTAACCTAAGATTGTAAAACAATCTAATTTTAACTACTGACGATCTTGAAAGTTAACGATTTGACTTCAATTTGTGAACAAAATAACGTAATTTGAAAAAAAAATCAACTTTTCTCCTATCAATATCAGTTCCATGATGACGTCAGTGTTTGCGTTACACTCGAATGTTTTTCTCTGACGTCTCGTTCCTTGCCGTGACGTCAAACCCCAATCTGCCCACGTCGACTCCATGATCGTTATCACGTGTCACGTACACCGTCACGTTCCATCATGTCACGTCAAACTCTGTGTCACGTCAATTTCTGTCACGTTCTATCAAGGGTCACGTCTACTTCTGTGTCACGTTCGAGCCTGGGTCACGCCCACTGTCACGTTCTATCATGAGTCACGTCGACGTGTGTGTTGTGTAATCGCCACACACCCGTTCACATTTCAAACAAATGACAAGGATAAACAATCACAAACTAGTTCCCCACTGTCTGCTTGTATCATTAAATTAAAACAGGAGTTAACTGCATAATGTGTATTACACACAAGTGGTATAAAAACATTCGCAAAACTAGACCAAAGTTTAACGTTAATGATCTGGTTGGAAATTAGGTCACAGCTGTTACCTTTAGTCAACACGACGCAATAGAAATGTTATGAGATGGTAGAGGATGTTCAACGAAAAACTGCTAACTTATCCAACAGTCTATTAGATTAGTTATATATGGTTGTGGTCATACTAGTAGGCCTTTATATAAGGTTGTGGCCATGTTAGGTAGGCCTTTATATAAGGTTGTGGTCATGTTAGGTAGGCCTTTGTATAAGGTTGTGGTCATGTTAGATTGGCCGTTATATAAGGTTGTGGTCATGCTATGCAGGCCTTTATATAAGGTTGTGGTAATGTAAGGTGAAAACGTGGAGTGTAGAAAGTGGTTTGACAATGAGGATATAGCATTTTTATTTACAAAGACATTGTGTTATTAGGCCTACTAATATCACTTTAAAAAAAAGTAGCAATGCAATGATTTAGTTATTCTTTTTAAACGATCAAGATATTACAGCCCCCCCCCCCCCCCATCAAGTTAACCCCTCTCCCTGCATTAGGCTTAACGTACACAGCACTACCCCTTGGTTGTGACCAGTCCCAGCTTCACCCCTCGGGTCATACAGTCCCTTCAGTTGTTTTATCCCACTCCCCAGCATAACTCCCCCTCCTCCCTCTCACTGTACTAGACCTACCCACTTTAACCCTAACAACTACAAATGTCACATCCCCAGAGGCTAATTTGCATATTTAATCACACGAGTCGAACTAAAGCTTAACCCTTTCCACCCCACTCACGTGATGTAAATATTTACAAAAGAAATATATGTCGCTCGGGGATGAGGGGATGAAACGCCCACCTTTAACCACCGTTGTGTAAACACCACTACCCCTCCCCTTCTTAACAGAATTCAATAGAAACTTACTATTGATTATTTCGCGTGCATACTATTTTTGTACAGTTATTTTAAGCTAATCTTAGTATTTCATAAACTTTATTGTCTAGTACTTGTTTAGTTAGCCTACATTACGCCAACATTGCAAGGTTCTTGTCTAAGCCTTTCTAGCTCGTTAATTTTTTTTTATACAATTCAAAAGGATACTAAGATTAGTTGCTAAGTCTTACCGTGTATCCCAACGGCTCCATAGCTCAGTTGGTTAGAGCGTCTGCCTAGTAAGCAGAAGGTCGAGGGTTCAACTCCCCCTGGAGCCTATGAGATTCTTCTCTTTTAATATTTACAATGACTTTACAGATGAACTTGGTCGAATTTTTTACAACGTTTGTTTTAAAACATACCTGATACTTCATGAAATACCTTGGCCTAGTTACCAGATGTTTGTTACTATTGATTCAAAGATTTTTTTCCGCTTCTACCACGACCACGAGCGATAACAAAACTAGGTCTGACGTCACATCAAACGTGACGTCAATGCCTACACCACCAGTGATTCTACGTCTGTAAAATTGTATTTTACTTTTTTCAACTTCAAAAGCAAACTCGATCAAAATGCTTTTCTTTTCCATGTATGCAACCTTTTGTATTCAGTGTTTCTTCAAGACTTTTTTTCTCCGGGGGCCACTTGAAATTTTCGGGGGGGGGGGGGGGGGGGGGGGTAGACTTTCTTCGGGGGGGGGGGGGGGCGGACACTGTTAAAAGTATATATTTTCTATATAAATTATATAAATTTCATTTCGTCCGGAGGGGGGGGGGGGAGAGATGCCTGGAAGAAACTCTGTTTGTATTGTTATTATTTTTATTATAATTATTTCTTTTTACAATATTATTCCACCCGAACCCCAACAGATTTTTATCTTCTTAAAACTCCGTCTCTTCCCATTCAAATCGAGTCGAGCGTATGAAATCCGTCTGTCCACTCTAATCCAACCGACCCGATGAAATCAACGCTTTTTGTCAATTACGGAATTCCCAGCTGGAAATAAAAGCGAAGACCTCCGTACAGACAGCTGTCAATGGGCGCCACTCCGACAGCTATGATGAAGTAATCTGAGGGAGGAATTTCCTCCCTTTATCGTCGCCATTTTTTTCCGAAAGGTTTTCGCTGTTACGTACTTCCGGTTCATTCATCACAATAAGAGTTGTCTATGTCTGGCCCTGCCAGGAGTTATGGATCCTTCTTCCGGTCAGTCTATGAAATAGTTTACTTCATTATTGAAGTAAATTGGTGGCTATCATAGGAAACGATTACAATTTATAATGAAGAAGATTAATTATAATTAAGAAGATTAACCCTATAGAAAACAGATCAATTATTTAAAAAAAAAAAAAAAAAAAAAAAAAAAAAAAAAAAAAAAAAGGTGTACGATGTAATTAAAGCGATAAAAATCTCACTTTTATGTAAAAGCTATAAAAAGATGTATGTAATCTATATGTAGTAAAAATGAAATCTATGGGAAGGATCCAGGGGGAGTTGAACCCTCGACCTTCTGCTTACTAGGCAGACGCTCTAACCAACTGAGCTATGGAGCCGCTGATAAATGACCTGTATACATATTACAGAATCAAATCTTTGTGTTCTTCGTCAAACAATAGTCATTGTTTTCAACAACGCAAAAGTAGGCCTTAAATCTTTATCTCATATAGAATCTACATGTCGCGATTGTGAGAGAATTAAAAAACCGAACACAACTTCTATCATTTTAATAATGTACGGTTTCATTTAAAAGCGTACAGGAGTTCATCAATTATTCGCGCTAAAACACCAACATTTTTGTTTGTCTGCACACATTATTTCAACTTTAGTTTTTTAACAAACACATTATTTTAATTTCTCGTATAGTTTTATAAATATAACGCGATCTCTAAAAGCTGTTTTCAAATCCCTTTAAATTCAATGAGTACTTACACATCAATGACTGCTGTTAATGTATTCCATTTTCCTCTATTTATGGAAAGCTAACTCTAACCCATCACTTTGCTTTAGTGAGTGAAATACCAGATCAAAATAACAATTATCTACCTTCAAGTTATCAATTAACTGTGTCCTCAAGGGAAAGAACTCACTCAGATAACATCATGGGATTTTTTTTTAAAAATACGTTCTGACAAATTTCCATTCTAAAAAAATGGAAATCAATAAAAAGATGGAGGAGATTTTAAGTGGGTTGGGGTTATTTTAAAATGCCCAGGAGGCGACGAGGCAGACGCAGATTTAAATGAATTTATTGCATTTAAATTTATTGTAATAGCCACGTGTCTCTTTCACCCTATCTTGGTTAATATTTTGTTCAAGCCTTCAGCTTTTACGTCCTGTGCTCTCTAAAACTGTGACCGGAAAGATGCGCAACGAAAAACTGCGTACAAAAAGTGCGGAAGGGCATATTATGTTTTCTTAAATCGAGCTTTTATAGACATTAACAAAGAATGACTACATATGCAGTGAAACATAAAACCTTTTTTTCCCACGAATCTTGACAAAATTAGAGTGTATTAGTATGATTAGTTTTTATTTGCGCATATTTCTATTTGCGCATTTTTTCCGTTGCGCAGTTTTTTTCGTGTGCTTATTTTTCCTTGAACCCTCTATAACACCCCCTCCCCCAGACACACACCGTATTTACCCAATATCCCCTTCCCTTGCAAGGTAAACTTTCAGACTCACGGGTTTGATGAAACTACACGTCAGAAGCTGGTAAAGCGAGTTATCTTCCTGATGTAGTGAAACTGATTCAATATTTTATCAAACTGAGTACAAGAGTTATTGGTCTGCTCCTTATGTCAGGATATTGAGCTTAAATAAACGTTTCAGAAAATAGCAACAACAAAAAAATCTTTTCGAACGTTCACCAATAATATAGAACGAGACCCAACAGCTAGTAAGATTGCGTCTCCTTCCAAAATTATCAACTTGAATAAAAACACTACCTGCAGAAGAGATTAAATTTCATCATAAATTAAGGAGTTATCATTTTACTATTTCAATTGAAGTGAGGGAAATGAAATATATTGTAAAAAAGAAACCGGAAAAACTATAGAAAACTATACCTCAGTATACATCATTTAATTTACCACCAAAAACCTACGTTTGTCTCCCATGCAAAGTCCATACACTAAAGGGCGGTAATATTTCCCTACAACAAGATAATCAGTTCGTTTGGAAAAAAATTTCGAAAAAAAAAAAATCTCTTTCGAAAGCCGATCCGCTACCAATTTTCGCCATTAACGATCACCCCCCAAAAATCTGGAGCCCCTAATGGGCCCCTGCTGACAAGATAATTTTGAGCGTCTCTCTTTAACCCCATAGTTCCCAGACTTTCACTGTCTCGACGTGTGCAATGTGGCTGGCTGCAAATGTTTGGTTTAACTCTCTAGCTCCCAGGCTATCATTCTATCCCCGTAGTTCCATAACTAACTCTACTAACCCCATAGCTCACTGGCTACCGTTTAAAAACCCATAGTTATCAATTAAACCCAATAGCTCCCTACCACATTAACCCCCATAGCTCCCTACCACATTAACCCTATAGCTCCTTGAATACCACTTTAACCACATAACTCCTTAGTACCAATTTAACACCATCTACCATTCTAATCAAAACAGTTCCATAACGACCTCTTAAAACCCATAGTAACCAGACTAGAACATTATCCCCTTAGCTCCATAACAAACTTAAGCAGCTTAATAAGATCTTAACATTCATTTATTTACTGATTTACCACCAAAACTTTCCACGCGCAAGGTCCATCTCTAAACAGTCAACAAACACATGACAACTCTTAACCTGGATTACAATTACAGTTTAGATAATGCGCTTTTATTCATATTTGATGTATTGTGTTTAATAAGTGTCTTGTGTTTGATAAGTTAAATACCTCGTTTTCCACACTTTAAGACCCTAGCCCCTGTTCAACCATGATCCTCTGGCCGTCCACACCGTAAGCCCCTTTTTTCCAAGTCAACACCTTAAGCCCCTTATCCTAGTTCATACCTTAAGCTATTTGCCTCAGTCTACACATTAAGCCCCTGCCCTAGTCCACACCTTAAGCCCATTGCCCCAGTACACACCTTAAGCCCCTTGCCCCAATCTACACATTCAGCCCCTTGCTCTAATCTAAACCTTAAGCCCATTGCACTAGTCCACACATTAAGCCCATTGCCCAGATCCACACATTAAGCCCATAGCCCAGATCCACACATTAAGCCCATTACCCAGTCCACACATTAAGCCCCTTGCCTTAGTCATAACCTTATGTCCCTTGCTCTAATCCACACCTTAAGCCCCTGGCCTTAATCCACACATTAAGGCCCTTTCCCTAATCCACACATTAAGCCCCTTTCCATAATCCACACATTAAGCCCTTGCTGTAGTCCACACCTTAAGCCCCTTGCCCCTGTCTTATGTTATTGATATTGCTCCAACAGTTTTTAAAGTTCTGGAGAAGGGCGCCCATCCCCCCCGGAAAGGTACGTCTATTCATAAGCTAACCAGAGCGGTATCAACACACTTCATTGTTGATGATAATACCACTAAAACACGTCTAACCGATCCAATATACAACAGCAAAAAGTTCACAGTTAAATGGTTTCAAATCCCCCACTTTTCACGGCGACCTCGTGGCCGAGGTTTAGTCAATTAACGTCACGACTTAGTCGTGGGTTCAAATCCCTGGATGGTAACATACATTCCTGTACATGATGATTAATCATGAATCATGCAGTGACAATCAATCACATCTTCCAAATCCAAAACAATGATAATTTCGTTCATTTTTTTAAAGTTCAATTACACACAGACCTGTATAAACAAATGAAATATTTTTTTAGGTCAGAATGACTTCATGTGGATTGTAAATCTTAATTTTGACCACATTTTTTTGCGCCCATTGCGAGATAAATTCGATCCTGGTGACTATATAAGAATATCTCATTGAGATTTAATTTAATTTTAAGTTCGTCATTACAAATTAATGTAAAGATTTCTGTATTTTATACAAAATAGAGCTAGAACAAGATTAGGTACCAACGATAGAGCAATCAGTCTTGTTACGATTGGGGTGGGGTGACGATTGGGGGGGGGGGGGGGGGGGTTGGCGATGGGGAGCTTGTAATGACGGTTGGTTTCACAACTGACTGACTCCAACGGACAGTTAGAGACAGATAGTCCTCTTTTAGAGTTAAGATCGGACGCTACTAAAAGGGTTTCGAGCTGTCGATATTAAAATGTTTCACACAAAATTACTAAAAAAAAAGAGAACTAAAGATGTGTTGAATTTTATTTGAAAAGATTAGCCAACCTGAACAACACGCTTTTGGAGAAATCTTTTACTAGTGTTGCGTACAATTTATTATAATGAAAGAAACAGCACACGTGCTCCAATCCAAAACTTAAGCCCATCGCCACAGTCCACACCTTAATTAAGTCCCTTGCCCCAGTCCAAACCTTAAGCCCCTTGCCCCAGTCAAAACCTTAAGCCCCTTGCCCAAGTCCAAATCTTAAGCCCCTTGCCCCAGTCCAAACCTTAAGCCCCTTGCCCCAGTCAAAACCTTAAGCCCCTTGCCCAAGTCCAAATCTTAAGCCCCTTGCCCCAGTCAAAACCTTAAGCCCCTTGCCCCAGTCAAAACCTTAAGCTCCTTGCCCCAGTCCACACCTTAAGCCCCTTTCCCCCGTCCACACTTTAAGCACCTTGCCCTTGTGTTTTGGGTTATTGATATTGCTGAAACAGTTTTTAAAGTTCGTGCGCCTACCCGGAAACGTACGCCTATTCATAGGCTAACCAGGGCGATATCAAACATGTCATTGTTGATGATAATACCACTAAAACACGTCTAACCGATCTAATATACAATAGCAAAAAGTTCACAGTTAAATGGTTTCAAATCACCCACTTTTCACGACGACCTCGTGGCCGAGGTTTAGTCAATTATCGACACGAATTAGTCGTGGGTTCAAATCCTGGGATGGTAACATACATTCCTGTACATGATGAGTAATCATGAATCATGCAGTGACAATCACTCACAACTTCCATATCCCAAATTAACATTATTTCATTCGTTTTTTAAAAGTTCAATTACACACAGACGTGTATGCCCAAATGGATTATTGCTTAGGTCACAATTACTTCATGTCGATTGTTGTTTATCTTGTATATCCAGTGTTTCTTCCAGACTTTTTTCTCCGGGGGGGGGGCACTTGAAATTTTCGGGGGGGGGGGGGGGGGCGGTAGACTTTCTTCGGGGGGGGGGGGGGCGGACACTGTTAAAAGTATATATTTTCTATATAAATTATATAAATTTCATTTCGTTCGGGGTGGGGGGGGGGGGGCGGTAAAAAATTTCCGTGGGGGCTTAGCCCCCCCCCCCCCCCCCCGAAGAGATGCCTGGAAGAAACTCTGTGCATATCTTAAATTGGACTACATTTTTTTTTGCACCCATTGCTAGATAAATTCGATCATGGTGACTACAAAAGAATATCTCGTTGTGATTTCAATTTATGTTAAGTTAGTCATTAAAAATGTACGTACAGATTACTGTGTTTAATAATAACTACAGCGAGACCAGGGGTGGTGGCGATGGGGAGCAAGTGTTCACCTGACAGGCTCCAATCGACAGTTAGGGGCAGATAGTCCTCTTTCAGAGTTAAGATCTAAAGCTACTAATAGCATTTCGTAGAAAAAAAAAGCTGTCGACATTACACAAAAAATTACTAAAAAATTTAACTAAAGATGTGATGAATTTTATCCTAATATATAAAAAGCCATGTGCGCTCTTCTCTCTCTCTCTCTCTCTCTGTCTGTCCGCAAAATATTTTCGCCGGACATCACGTCAGAAACGGCAGCGATATATGGAGAACTTTATTCGGACTTTTGTTGAAAATAATATGTTAGATGTTTTAAATGTATAACCACAATTTTATTTAAAGAAGAAAAACAAAAATTAAAGGCGTATTCGAATGTAGAGAAACAGTATTATTTATGCAACCGGAAAAGCATTAATATATGTGAAAAAGAACGCATTAAACTGTGACGTCACTATTGCTTATACATTAACTAATGACGTCATCTGCCGTGTTTAGAATAAAAAGAAATGAACTATTTCATTTAAATTTGATTTAGATCTACGTACACTATGAAATGTATACAATACAATTTTTCCGGCCTAAACTCATAAAATTTATTTTATGTATTTGGATTCTAGATCTAGAGATTCTAGATCTAGACTAAATCTAAATCTAAATCTACGCAATAACTAGATCTAGACGTAGACGCTAAGATCTCTAAAATCAATTCCAAAAATAAATTTCTATATTAGGACTAAACGGGTGTGGGGAAATTGCGAGACGCGAAAAGCGAAATGGCGAGGCGGGAAAATGCGAGAAGGGCGCGAAAACGGTCGGTCACGTGACTTTTTTGTCTCGCATTTTACCACAAGCCGATACTTACGCTGGGTGGTGTTGAAATGCGAAGATTTCTGCGAAAAATTTACCGCACCCGATTTTCAGTGGTATTTGGTCCAGACTTCAAAGACGTTTCGTTTACATTGTTAAAACTTCCCATTTTTCCGTCGCTAGACATACTGATGATTTGTCAAGACATTGCCAAAATTACAGAAATGAGAAAGAATTCAAATTATAAAAAACGGAAAACAGATGTTGAGCGTGCGGATGATGATGATGAGAACATGGGTGCCAGTGTTGTTTGTGGGATGAACGAGGAGGTCAACTGTGATGAGAATGTGAAATGTTGTGAATGTTGATTGGAAGAAGTAGCAAAAGAAAAATGTATAAATGGGAGTCTAATGAACTGGGTTGGGTGTACTATGTGTGAAAGATGGTGTCACGAGGTGTGTTTGAGGACTGTTTCAGAAGATTTTGTTTGTAAATTTTGTTTGTAATTAAAATTACTTAATAAAAAATAAATTGCAGTTTTTAGAATTGTTTATACTTTTACACTTTTTGCAAGTACAAAATTCCATAAATAGATGTTGCAAAATATCTCTCCTGCTGACAAGATTATACCAATTCACAATGACACAGCTCACGTTTGTAAAAACATGAATGGGCTAGATTTTTAAATTAATGCCGACTGAGACGGGATTTTCCTCTCGCTAACAAGAGCGGGCGATGACAGTAGCACAGCAACGATGTTAGGATTTTTAAATAGATAGATCTAGATATAGATCTATCTATCTTCATGGTATCTAGATAAAAAATAACAACATACAACACTCGTGTTAAAGGGTATGGTTAAATGCTTGTTTATTTTTAAAAAATTTAAAAAATAATTGAAATAAATAAAGATGGAAAAAAAAGGAAAAAACTTTTTTCGCAAAAAGTGTCTCGCTATTTACCCTTAATTCCGCAGGTATGTCTCGCATTACCTTCTCGCATTTTCCCGCCTCGCCATTTCGCTTTTCGCGTCTCGCAATTTCCCCACACCCGGACTAAACTATTTCAAGACTTATTTATTTTATACAAAATCTTTGTTTGGAACTGGCTAATTTGGGATAAAAAAATTAATTTGAAAGAATAGGCATATTCGCGTAAGTTAAGATTTTAAAATACGTGTTTCATTCTCCGTATTTTATAAGGTGCCTAAATAGCGGAGATGTTAGTGTACATTAAACCGGGTTCGAGACACACCAAGTCAACTTGGTTAATGTATTTTTTTTATTATGCTCGGGCTAAACTTAAAAAAAAAGTCTTTTAGGAATCTAGATCTAGATCTGGATTGTCGGGTGTCCGATAGGGCACTTCCCGGCGCCGCAGGCGCTTCAAATTTGGCAGGACCTTGCCTTGAGGCGACAGAACACGGGGGCCGGTTGGCCGAAAAGTCTACGATGAGAGGGTCAAAACTGACCTCGACTGACCGGTACCTTATATGAGCTATAAATTTAAAAAAATGTCCACGGAGGAACCTCTTCATAACTCTTGAGGTCGTAGACCGACCCTGGGGCGAATTAATTAAGCATTCAAATTCTCAATGTTTTCGAAAGCCTAAGCGAAGCTGGGCAGCATGCCTAGTTTGAAAAGATTAGCCAAACTGAACAACACGTTTTTGGAGAAATCTTTTACTAGTGCTACGTACAATGTATTATGAATGAAAGAAACAACAAACTTGCGCTAGTCCACACCTTAAGCCCCGTGCCCACCGCAATTGCAATTTTGTATTGACCACAGGCAGTATTTTTTCTATTAACATAATATAAATGGCAAAGAATTATTCAATACAAAAAAAAAACATGTTACGATCGTGGTCAACGCCTTATTGGCATTACCTCCCCTGTGTTTATGCAGTGTGATGGATTACCTCCCTTTGTAAAATTATATTAATAAATTATCTCCCTCACTGAATGGGGCTAGACAGAGTTACTCCCCTGACACAACAGACGTGACACACCGACTTCCCTTTCTGACACAGAATCAGCGCGCGTGCTAGCTGAGATGTGGCCATCTGTGAGTGAGTACAGACCCGTCATCACGTCAGCTCACGTTTGACACGCCACCGCGCGTGAAAATTGAATTCACTCGACTGGTAGCTGAACATCAAATCATCGAGAAGTCTCGCGTAGTGATACAATTATTTTTCACGGATCTAAGCACGAACTGGGGACTATTTTTTTCTTAATTAATTTTTTTTTCTGGAAAACGGAAACACTTTGATTTATTAAAATAACATTTAGAAACTAAACACATTTTTTTCTCATTTCTCTTATTCGGCCGCTCGTACAGATATCTAGACGTTTAGAAAATCAATAAAATAAACCTTCAATTTAACAACGATAGCTGTATTTTTACTTTCTAGTATATACGAAGTATAGAGAAAGTCTTGTAATCGTGCAAAAAAAAAAATCGAGATTTCTACAAATCTCGACGTTTTACACCTCACTGATACGGAAAAACATAATTTTGAAATCTTGTCCGTATATCTGTGTGTCTCTGTGTGTGTTTGTGTGTGTGTGTGTGTAAACGCGATAACTTGAGTACCGTTACAGCTAGGTTGATCAAATTTCATATACAAGTAATTTATCAAAATCGAAGATCCTGATCAACTTTTGAGCGATTTACGATTGCCGGAAGTGGTACTTTTTCTACTTTGAATTTTTCAAAAGCCTATAACTTGAGTACTATTTCAGATAGATAAATGAAATTTCACATGTAAGTAAATATCTAATTCTCTACCTTCTGTCGAATTTTGAGTAATTTCCGTTACCGGAAGTACTAATTCTCGCTATTTCCGATTTCTCAAAAAAAAAAAAAAAACGCATGTAAATTTATAAAGTACTAATAAATTTGCGCACTATTATGCACATTTTGTTTTGGCATTCGCTTGGTGCGCAATTCTTTTTTCTATGAGATTCTATTCTATTTTTTAAAACTTTAAGTAATTAAAAATCATGTCTATATTCCAAGTTATAAAAGAATATTCGAGAAAGTTTAGGGGAGATCACTCCCGGTTTATTTTTTCTGTGTTCTTTATATTAGATTTTGGCTTACACAATCCAAATTCGGGATTCGGTGCATATCCGCCCGACCACTGCTTTATAATACAACGAAGAAAAACTAGCATAAATAATTGGATTTTGACGAAACAATACAAATAAATAAAGCTATATAAACTCACGAACCAGCAAACTCACGGCGGGAAATTCCGATGGATATTTTTAAACAAACGACTCACTGATTCATCTCGGTGCCCCGTGATTAGATGACGTCAAAGACACCGCACTGAGTTCCGTGTTTACATTCATTGTTTTCTCTTCTCGCTGATAAACCACGGCGCAGGATTATAAGTGTTCTCTTTTTATTTGTCTCTAACTTATTGTTTGTTGATTTTTCATTTCCTCCCGTGTCCTCGCCTCATTTATATTTATTAACATTAGACACTCCAGTGTAAGTACGAGTTTGTTGGAGGGGATTATGGGAAAGTAAAACACCCCTAGAGTATATTTAATTAAAACTTTTTTTTCTAAACCCTTGATTCCTTTAACACAGACTGAATAGCCAAACCCGAAGTATGGCTTAAGTATAAGGTATAAGATTAGGTTAAAGAATGTATCAAGGAATGTTGCACCAAAAATAGAAAGCCTCTTGTTATTCTTACTATTAGATTAAATAACCACATACTAATATCTTTTGTTGATTTTTATTTCTAGTTTGTTAAAATCTGCAAGAGTATAACCCTAACCATGATCACAAGCCAGATAATCTATGACGTTGCTCGCACTACCAAAAGGTCATAGTTCACATTTTTTTTTCCAAAAACAGACGTCTCGTAGTATAGGGAATATTTAATACAACATTAGGTATAGATGTAACAACGCAGTAATTGAGATAGATTTCCTCTTAATACCAGTAAACTACTTCATGGTTTCAGTTCTCTCTGATCTAAAAGTGCGTGTGGGGGGGGGGGGGGGGCATGTTGCTCTGATGCTTTATCCATGGCTGTGGTCTGTAATCCCCTACTTGTGTCTGTACTGGAACACATTATACCCTTTTATCCAGGACTGAGGACATATAATACCCTCGATTTGACGAAGACCGAGGGCATGATTTGTACTTTTGGTTTCAGTGACACTGAACAATACAAAGATACAATCGAAACTATAAGTTGTTTGCATAAAGTGACCTTGGATTAGAAGAAGAGAGCGTCACACGACCTTGACGCCTACTTTCCTCTGACGAACAATCCATCTTGCCATCTTTAACTACCTCCCCCCCACTCCACCATCGCATCGCTTCATCTCAGTTATCATGAACTCCCCCACCTCCATTATTGTATACACCCCCACCCCATTCTATTACCATACTTTTACCATTTATCCTCCCCACCCCTACTGCATCTATCTACCATATCGTCATTAAATTCCCTCTCCGCCATCATAATCTACCCCTGAACCCCCATCCCCAGTCTACGTTTCTACCCCCACCATATAACCCCCCTCCCCACCCCCTCCCCACCCATCATCCCAACCACTTGTAGATTCCCCATTTTATCTCCTATCCAGCACGCGATATCACTGCTCACGCTGACACGTGCGATCAATACCGCGCACATGAACATCAAATATTTACGTCCAGGTGTAATCTCCGGCGTGAAGCTAGTTTTTACCTTGTGCGAGCAGAGTCAACAATCTCTGTCCTTAGAACGTCTGATAAACATCATCAAAATACAATTCTGGCCTTAAGATTTTAAAAAAATTAAGTACCATAATGATAATGGGAGAGCAATCATATTCGAATTTAAAAAGTACTTTTACTTAACCCCAGCGTGATTTAATGATTACAATAATTTATTGAAGACGAGGAGGTTTTTTTAGTTACTACAATTATTTTTTCGTGTCGTATTTAATATAAATCAACTTTCTCTTGTCATGATCGTTTATGTCTTGCTCGATAAAGGCTGCTTGCGTTAGTTATTTTTAAAATTGTACTTTTAAAACAAAACAAAAAATACTTTTTACCTGACCCTGGAGTATTATAGAGTAGTGCGGACAGTATTTTAAGTCAAGCGTGCTTTTTTTTTACCTATGAATTATATCTGGTACTCTGCGGTCCCGTGGGTTTGTGTCCGCGGAAGTTTATAGTGCATTTTCTTGTACGGTGGTTGTATTAGAGATGGAATTCGCTCAGCAGATTTATGGTCAGTTTACTCATGTCCGTATTACAACCTGTTGGTGTCTTTGTGGATTACTTTACATGACGCAGTCTTGAGTTTGTCACTGAGACCATTCCATCACGTGACCAATGTTTCTACCCCCCACCCCACAGAACGAAATAAAATTTATATAGAAAATATATACTTTTAACAGTGCCCCCCCCCCCCCCCTGGAGATTTTAGTCCGCCCCTTCCCACGAAAATTTCAAGTACGTGACTTCAGGCCAATATGCTTACCATAGCGAGCGAGCTACGAAGTTTAGGATCCCACTCTTCGTGAACTTGAAGCCACATGTGTTCGATAACATAGAACATCGAGTTTTATTTTCTTTCATTGAAAATACTAATTGCTTATTGACAATGTTAAAACATTTTCGAAACTTGACATTTAAGATTAAATGTCAGTTTTCAAAGAAAATCATTGAATCTTTGAAGCACGGCAATTAGATGTTTTCCCGTTTCTTTTAATGCAATTCTAGATAACCTGGGCTGCTAATTGATTTACTTAATGCATTTTAGATAGTGAACTTTAAAGTGACATTAACGTATGTTTGTCTTTATTTTACTCGAAGGTAGAGTCTATTTAGACCGACATCAACGAGTTGGTAATTACTTTTAATTACGTTTGTGCTCTCCTTGTTGTGTTCTGTGTTCAAAACTGTTTGTAAAGGTATATCGAATTATCTAATAGAAATACCCAGCCGTCTTTGTTTCCCCAATATGAGACAGGTACCCATCAGAGCTGAGTGAACTCAGAGACGTCCTCCAATCACGAGTCCGAACCCAGATCCGAACTCGGGACACTCGGCTGGCACACAATAAATTACAGACACAAATACATTGTCGTTTACAAACAGAATCCAAAACGTGACTTAAAACCAGCGTTTAAATGTCAAGACATCGAAGAAAATTTCAAGGGAAAAAACTCCAGGACAACTCCACCCAAATCAATTCTGTGTACTCTAAAAGCTTTACTTGAACGCGCCCAAACAATCGCGACTTTACCCACAAAATAAAATGTCACCGACCGCATAATCCCAGGCTTTACCCAGAAAACAATCGACACACAGTCATTTAGACAAAGTCCTATTGTGATTACGCCCCCATTTCATCACGTCTAGACGGCGGGGAAAAAAACAACTCCAAAATCATGAGATCCTTCGCCCTGCGGTCTGTCCAAATAATTACGGTCCATCTAAGTGGAGGGTCTGCCGTCTGCTGATAATGTGGAGCCGAAGTTCAGACACACACGCGCGCTTTCATAAGCACAGTGCCAGACCTGGTGCAGCGGTCCTCACACCACATCATCTATATACCACACGTACGTAGCGACATTAAACCAAGCTTTCACATACCACACTGTGAGGTTGGGGGTGGATAGAAGATGATCTTCCGCCCAGTTATGAGGATGGGGAAATGCAGTACCACCAAATGTAAGAGTGGGGTTGATGAGAATCCAACACACAAGTTCAAGTCAAAATATTAGGTTCTTTATTAAAATTTACACAATCAACGTCATACCTTATCTAACTAACCTAAACTAAATACTATTTGCTAACTCTACTAACTACGCACTCCCATGACCAATCCTAACACTATCTACCTGTTCCCTAGCTCTACATATTTCTGTCCGTTCGCCTACCCTACCAATCTATCAACAGCCTGGCCTAACTGCAGACCCAGTGGTCAGCTGACCGTCCCACGTGATTGGTCAGCTCCAGTATTTTCATTGGAGTCTCTAACCAACTAGCTATACTCTGTTTCTATTAACTTCTTCTACTTGATCTATCCGACCTAAACTAGCGTCATCACACACACGTAAGTAGCGACATTCAATGAATCTTTCACATACCACATGTAAAGTAGCGACATTCAATGAAGCTTTCACATACCACATGTAGGGAGCCGGACGTTTTCCCGAAAGACACTTGCCCGAATGTCGTTTGCCCGAAGGCCGATTTCCCGAATGGACACTTGCCCGAATGCGAAAAATGCCCGAATGGACACTTGCCCGAATGCGACAAACGCCCGAATGGACACTTGCCCGAATGCGACAAATGCCCGAATGGACACTTGCCCGAATACGACAAATGCCCGAATGCCACTTGCCCGAAGGCCGTTTGCAAAATTGATTTAAATTAAACTTTTACATAAACTTTTTTCTCATTTTACCATTTATTCTTATAAATCAACATTATCAAATATGATTTTATTATTCTTTAAATTGTATCATTTTATTTAACTTTCATTTCAAAATATATTCTTTAAGATAGTATCCTATACTTTTTCTTACAAGATTTAAATGAAAAATGTAATCTCGAGGTAGTTTTCCTAGTAATTAAAATTTAATTTGCATCTTATAGTCTCACGACCTTTCTCGTGTTTCACCACTTGTTGAAATGACAGACATGACATTTGAATGTCACGAGTTCGTGTTTTGCTTTCATAGCGTGTTTCTTTCTGACATCGCCGGCCCGCAGAAATGACCTACTTTATGGCCTCGTTTGCATATTGAGTGGTTTTTCTTCCCATGCCTCGTTGTGATGTCGAGATTCCCTCGTCTGGGCTAAAAATAAGTCTTTGAGCTGCTCGGAGGTGGGTGCCGAATGTTATCGTGTTCGATTATCCCGCCTGTCTCATGAATTACGGCCCAGTTGTCTGCCCCTTGCAATCTGTTGCTCTTGGGTTTGTTTGTTTACCAAAATATTTTTTTTTATTATTTAGTACGGCCTGACGCGGGCTCCCGATCATAAACCCACCGGACATAAACCCCCTCCGAGTTAAGAACCTCAATAAAAAAACCTCACTGGGGGGGGGGGGGGGGGGGAGTTAATTCACGGGAGTTTTTACCTAGGGGGTTTATGTTGGGGCTTCCTGTCCGGGGAGTTTATGTCCAGGGGGTTTATGTCGGGGGGGGGGGGGGGGGGGAGGGAGGTAGGGTTATATCCATGGGGTTCATGACCTGAGGGGGTGGCTATGTCCAGGGAGTTTATGTCGGGGGGGGGGGGGGGAGGGAGGTAGGGTTATATCCAGGGGGTTCATGACCTGAGGGGGTGGCTATGTCCAGGGAGTTTATGTCGGGGGGGGGGGGGGGGGAGGGAGGTAGGGTTATATCCAGGGGGTTCATGACCTGAGGGGGATGGTTATGTCCAGGGGGTTTATGGCCGGGGGAGGGGGTTATGTCCCGGTGGTTTATGGCCGGGGGAGGGGGTTATGTCCCGGTGGTTTATGGCCGGGGAGGGGGTTATGTCCAGGGGGTTTATGGCCGGGGGGTATGTCCCGGTGGTTTATGGCCGGGGGAGGGGGTTATGTCCCGGTGGTTTATGGCCGGGGAGGGGGTTATGTCCAGGGGGTTTATGGCCGGGGGGGGGGGGGGGGGGTTATGTCCCGGTGGTTTATGGCCGGGGAGGGGGTTATGTCCCGGTGGTTTATGGCCGGGGAGGGGGTTATGTCCAGGGGGTTTATGGCCGGGGGAGGGGGTTATGTCCCGGTGGTTTATGGCCGGGGAGGGGGTTATGTCCAGGGGGTTTATGGCCGGGGGGGGTATGTCCCGGTGGTTTATGGCCGGGGAGGGGGTTATGTCCCGGTGGTTTATGGCCGGGGGAGGGGGTTATGTCCAGGGGGTTTATGGCCGGGGGGGTATGTCCCGGTGGTTTATGGCCGGGGAGGGGGTTATGTCCCGGTGGTTTATGGCCGGGGGGGGGGTTATGTCCCGGTGGTTTATGGCCGGGGGAGGGGGTTATGTCCAGGGGGTTTATGGCCGGGGGGGTATGTCCAGGGGGGTTTATGGCTGGCGAGGGGAGGGGTATGTCCAGTGTTTATGATCGGGTAGCTTGACACAAGCTCTCTGTTTCTGTACGGCTCCCCTCAGCAGACCAATTGTTATGGCCTTTTGTTATGGTGTATCTGTCTTTTAAATTCTGTTTGCTTATCTTACCTCGTCATATCCAACGTTTTCTCATGTTTTTCAATGTCGTGTATAATATGTTTCCTCTTGTCATGTCTGTTGATTTGGCTATGTGTATGTAGACACACTTTCTTTTGTTGAAACACAGATCTGCTTTTCTCCAAAACACCCGTCTGGGGGGGGGGGGGGGGGGGACCCTGAAATCAAACAACTGCTGCCTTGTAGTTTGTTCTTGGATTGACACAGGAGTAGGAAGCAAATCAAAACAGAAAGACATGCTGAAATCAGAGTCAACCAAATTGTTTTTGCTTTTTTTTTAAATTTTTATTTAGTTACCGAAAATATTAAAAACATAAAATACATCCAATCTTTAGTAAAGTCCGAAAAAAACCAGACAGACAGGATTTTATAACCATTTTAATTGTAACTACGCCGTGCAAGATTTTAAAATTAATTTATGCACCTCTCAAACACCTGTGAGACTTTTCTCGCTGGTGTCCATTAAGAACGAAGACGAAAGAAGAATACTATTTTATACACACACACACACACACACACACGCACGCACGCACGCACGCACGCACGCTCCCACACCCACACCCCCACACACACATACACACAAACACACACATATATATATATACATATACATATATATATATATATATATATATATATATATATATATATATATATATAGAGCGAGAGAGAGAGAGAGAGAAAGAGAGAGAGAGAGAGAGAGAGAGAGAGAGAGAGAGAGAGGGGAGCAATACAGTATTACGTCAGGGAAGACAACCTGAGTTACTACACCTTGCAGTTGACGCCACTATAAGCCCAATAGAACGATAACATAGGATAAGATTCACATTAGTCGGAGATTTTTAGTGCTACACAATGGCAACTCCTTGTCTACCCTGAGTGTCCCACAGTGTATTGACCGCTCGACTCACGCTGAATGTACGAACTGACTAGATAGACTACTCTACTGGTGAGCAGGTACCGTTGATGTAGACGCTATAATTAACACAACACAACCACTCCCTCCACCTCTACCTCACATGCTTCCAAACTCTGACGTACATCCCATATTTCAGTGTTCTTGAACTCTTTTCACCCCTCCTCAGTTTCATCTACATTTTCTCCCAGCGTCGTAAACACAATTTAATTTATCAACACCCTCCCTCCTCCCCCATTCCTTCCTGTAGCGTCATCTACATGTTTATCCGTTGTTTTAAACACGACCACGGGAATTACATTTTAAAAAATCGTTACACGTAGCAGGATCAAGCTGAACTTTACAAGCGATTCGATAATGCTTTGTCTAATGTAGAAGCTTTGCAAAGCTGCGTTACACGCTCTACATCAACATGTCATGTGTCATGGTTTGTTTTTAAAACTGACATGAGAACCAGTGGATGTCAGTAATCTGGTGATGTGTTGTTTTGTTCAAGTTAAATAGTTAAACGTTTAGTTTATATAAACACACCTTTAAAATATCGACAAATGATGTGCTTGGCTGAAATATTAGGACATTTTTCTCCTCGATACAGTTCAAGAAATATTTCAAATAAAATGAAAATAAATTATAAATTGTAAAGCTAAGTAAAATTCCTATTTCAGAAGTTGATATACATAATGCAGATGAAGTAGATCTGAGTGTTTCTAGGCCTATCAAGGGATGGTGTGTTCAGCATAATGCCCAGCCGTCTTTACATTCACTAAAGTGAGTCAGTTATTCATTATCAAAGACATCCTACTGTCACGAGTCCGCACCGAGATCCGAACTCTAGACCTTCAGGTCAACAGTCGAAATTTCTACAACTCTACCACACATTATGAAAAGATAAGCTTATTTTTAGTGAACCTATTGGCGACAGTCTATCATAAAGCCTAACAACGTCCATGTATAAAGTAGGCTCATACCAGCTAAGTTCTAAAGCGTACTAGATTATAACTGTATTAAAGCACATTTTCCAACATAACAAGCATTGCAACGAGAACCATTTAAACGCAGATTTTAAAATTAAGGAATATTTTTAAAAAAACTAAAATAAACCTAAGTTGTGCAATAATTATTTCTACAATTAGTAACACATTACCCATTGTACCCGCCTTAATACATTTTCCAAACTTCAACTTTAACCTTCAGGAAACCTAGTTCCTTTTTTTCAAATTACTAAACTTCCCACAGTAGTATTGATCAGTTCAAGCAGTTAAAAACCGAAAATGTCAAAACTGTGTTCGCGATACGGGTTTTCCCGCTATTAGCCTCGCGGGGTGACCAACCTTCTAACTTTTTACAGCCCCATTTAGTAAAGGTTAATGCGGTACTGAAATAGACTAACTATCGAGAACCGCTGTGTGACGTGGTACGGATAATACCGACTACCTCCAAATGTTAATGTTTTTTTTTTTAACACTGGGTCTGCAGTTGACGGGGATCACGTGATGGTGAGTGTGTTAGGGTCAAAAGGGTAATTCAGTGAGTGTGAAATAAGCTTACATGGGACGTAATTTTAGTTTTATCAAACGACGTTTGCTACAATAAAAGTGGGAAGACAAACAGCGAAAGGATAATTAATTTTTTTGTCACTTGGTACTGTCTAGATCTCGACATGTTGCTGACGTACACAAAATATTATTTTAAAAGAAAAAAAACGTGTTAAATGGAAACTAGTGACAATTTAAGCGCAATTTCCTTATGTTATCTAAAAATGGCTCTGTCGTAGCGTAAAGCACACACGGGGACAAAACACAAGACGTATAATGCTGGGGTGCGTTCAGGCTAGGAGAACGATCGGTTTGTAGGTGTTTATGTAATTTTAAAAAAATTTTTGTGACCGAACGAAAGGATATTTTTGAAAACTTTATTCGGCAATATTGTTCTAAATTATGGCAGGAATCGATTGGTAAATATTTCAAGTCGCTAAGTTTTCTGGTTGCCGAGATATGGGCTAAAAACTGCATTTTTTAAAAAGGTTTTTTGCTTTTCCGGGAAATCCAGGAAGGAATTCCAGGAATTTTTTGGCCCACAATCATCCTCGGAACTTGCTTAACATATTTGCTTTTGGAACTAGTCCTCGATATTGCTTTGTTGAGGAGGAGATACGACTTAAAGCTGCGGACACACATCCACACATCCATCCAGAAATGACGAATTATTAAACGCTATTGCCAGTATGGAAATTGCGCAAAAATATGGGATGGAGACTGGTTTAAAATTTAGTCATTATTACTCATGTGTCAAGTCCGCTAATGTTATCAGCATTGTTTCTTTGAGACCTTAGTCTCATGGGAGCATTTTCACACACACACACCCCACACCACCACCACACACACGATACCAAAAAAATACCAAAAAGAAACACTGGTTATGAGACTGGATGTAATTATGAAGTATGAAACAATAAGACTGGATTTTGTTTTCATCATTAACTGTAACATGAAAGGGATGGACCATCGAGTCCAACTTGATGGACGAATAGTAAAGCGGTCCCTAGCTGAGCTACCCACCTGAGTGGACCCTGGTTCTATGCCACGTCTATAGGTGCCAAACGCATGTTTGTAGTGCACAAGAGGTGAGTGTGAAATCGCAGGAATTAAACACTTCAAGCTTCATCCTATTTTTTGCCTAAGTCTGAAGCTTTATCCTATTTTTGATTGTTTAAGTCTGAAGCTTCATCATAGTTTTACCTGTTTAAGTCTGAAGCTTCATCATAGTTTTACCTGTTTAAGTCTGAAGCTTCATCATAGTTTTACCTGTTTAAGTCTGAAGCTTCATCATAGTTTTACCTGTTTAAGTCTGAAGCTTCATCATAGTTTTACCTGTTTAAGTCTGAAGCTTCATCCTATTTTTGCGAGTTCAAGTCTGAAGCGTCATCCTAATTTTGCCTGTTTAAGTCTGAAGCTTCATCCTAATTTAGCCTGTTTAAGTCTGTAGCTTCATCTTATTTTTGCCTGTTTAAGTCTGATGCTTCATCCTATTTTTGCCTGTTTTAGTCTGATGCTTCATCCTATTTTTGCCTGTTTTAGTCTGATGCTTCATCCTATTTTTGCCTGTTTTAAACTGAAGATCAGTCTCTGGTCCTGATTTATCAGCTTGTAGTGGCGTCATGTTTCTCGTGGTTGGGGTCAGTGTCAGAAATGTTGGTTAGTGTCATGAGACTCTAATATGTTTTATTGTAATGGTATAAGCCCAGCAATGGTCGATTTAAGAGTCCAGGGTTCGAATCTTTTCTTCCAATTATTGAATCTTATATAGCTGCAGTAGGTTTTGGATAAAGATGCATTGTATTGTATAACACTAGGACCGTAGTGTTAGAGTGTTGTTGATATATAGATGGGGCGCAGTATGTGCGTAGGTAAAGTGCTGCTGATGCGTTGCAGGAGTACAACTTGTGCGTAGGTGAAGTACGACTTGTGCGTAGGAGAAGTGCAGCTTGTGCGTAAGTGAAGCGCAGATGATGTGCGTAGGTAAAGTGCAGCTGATGTGCTTAAAGTTCATCTAACGCGTAGGCAGAGCTAACATTTGGGCCGTAACAAAAGCTGAAGCTAAATCACTCGCCCACCCTTTTCACATCGAGGGCAAAAAATCTGCCTGATTTATTTAGAATTAATAACAATAATTGTATTGCCTTTCCTTTAAAAAAATGTAATTAACAGCCGTCATTAACATCGTTCAAACTTTGCCGAAAATGTCGCTGATTATTTTCTTTTGACATCTGAACTTCAGCCGTAAATGTTATCAGTATTTCCTGTTTAATCCCAATACAGTTTTATTACT